>NC_051222.1:42542036-42572036 GCF_015220715.1 Pygocentrus nattereri | reverse complement strand
ATAAGGCAAGGCTCTTGATTTACTGGTCGATCTACGTTCCCACCCTCACCTATGGTCATGAGCTTTGGGTAATGACCGAAAGAATAAGATCGTGAATACAAGCGGCCGAAATGAGTTTCCTCCGCAGGGTGTCTGGACTCTTCCTTAGAGATAGGGTGAGAAGTTTGGTCATCCGGGAGGGACTCGGAGTAGAGCCGCTGCTTCTCCATGTCGAGAGGAGCCAGCTGAGGTGGTTCGGGCATCTGGTTAGGATGCCTTCTGGACGCCTCCCTCAGGAGGTGTCACAGGCAAGTCCACCAGGGAGGAGACCCCGGGGAAGACCCAGGACACGCTGGCATGACTATATTGCCCAGTTGGCCTGGGAGTGCCTCTGAATCCCCCCCGGGGAGGTAGTGGAGGTGGCTGGGGAAAGGGAGGTCTGGGCCTCATTGCCCAGATGGATGGATGGATACACATACATACATACACACACACACACACACTTTCTCACCGGCCACTTTATTGGGTACAGCTTGCTAGTAAAGCCCCCTTTTGCCTTCAGAACTGTCTTAATTCTTCGTGGCAGACTTTCAACAAGGTGTTGGAAACGTTCCTCAGAGATTCTGGTTGGTTATTTGAGTTCCTGTTGCCTTTCTATCATCTGGAACCAGTCTGCCTGTTCTCCTCTGACCTCTCACGAGCGAGCGACTGAGAGCGACAGAGAGCGCGTCACTGCGGTAAAGTTTGTTGTGCTATCAGCATTTAAATCAACAAGAAGCGGTAAGTGGCTAAATATCATGGCTTCTGCTGGTTGTTTCGTCTGCTCAGAGTGTGGCATGTTTAGCTTAACGCCCTTTTCCGCCTCTAGTGATAGCGATAGCGTTTGTACTAAGTGCCAGCTAGTTAGCTGTTTGGTGGAGAAGGTCGACCAGTTAGAAGTGCGTATCCGGGGATTATTAAGGGATAGGCAGCCAGAGGCAGCGCTAGCAGCCCCCGGTACCCTAGGGAGAGTTAGCACCCCTTCGACTCCGGCGTCAGAGCCCTCACAGCGGGGCGAATGGGTGAGGACTCGGCGGTCTAGCCGGAAAGCTAAGGCTAATGCTAACGCTGAGGCCAAAGCTAGCCCACCGGAACACCACGCTCCTCCCATTCGCGTGTCAAACAGGTTTGCCCCGCTCAGTGAAGCACCCACTGTGAAGCCTGTTAAAAGCACTCTGGTCATAGGAGACTCGATTGTTCGACACGTGAAGTTAGCTACTCCGTTAGGGGCGCCAGCGGTCACAGTTAGATGCTTATCGGGAGCCAGAGCGCCGGACATTAGTGGCAACCTTAGATTAGCTGATAGGAGATATTCGAGGATAGTTATTCATGTAGGGGCCAATGATATCCGTCTGCGGCAGTCTGAGGTAACTAAGGCTAATATTAGAGAGGTGGTTAAACAGGCCCAGACGATGTCCGATGCCGTAATCTGCTCTGGCCCCATCCCAATGCGGCGTGGCGCTGAGGCCTACAGCAGGCTTACGGCGTTAAACCGCTGGATGTCCAAGTGGTGTTCCGAAAATCAAGTGGGCTTTATAGATAATTGGCTACGATTTGAGGGCAAGCCTGGTCTTATAGGTAGGGATGGTGTCCACCCCACGCGGGAGGGTGCTGCCTTACTTTCGTGCAGCATAGCACATAGTCTTTTAGTTAGTCGGCAGAGTAGTGTAAACAGCTGCTGACAATCCAGAGCCGGGACCAGGCCGCAGACAGACAGGCTAAACCGACCGTCTGCGATCTGCCTTGAGGCGTCACCCAGGTTCAGCTTTATAGAGACTGTGTCTTTGCCCCGAATTAAAACTAAATTTAATCACAGAAAAACTCAAATAGTCTGCTTAAATAACCTTATCAACATATATCCATGTTATGATGATGGCACTAAGACCTTCAATCTAAAACTTGGACTACTTAATATAAGATCATTAAACTCTAAAGCAGTCGTCGTAAATGAAACTATAAGCGATCATAAATTTGACTTTTTCTGTCTTACTGAAACGTGGGTTAGACCAGATGAATATTTAGCGTTAAATGAAGCCACGCCTGTAGGCTATAATTATGCACATAGGCCAAGACTAACAGGCAAGGGAGGTGGAGTCTGTGTAATATACCAAAATACTCTCGATATTAGTCAGAAACAATGCAACACTTTTACTTCCTTTGAGGTCCTCTCTATTCACGTCACAAATCCGGTCACAAAAAAGAAGGCGTTTTCATTATTTAACATTTACAGACCACCAGGGTCATACTCTGAATTTATAAAAGAATTTAGTGACTTCGCTGCAAACCTGGCTGTGTGTAATGATAAAGTAATAATTGTAGGAGATTTTAATATTCACTTTGAGAAGGTAGACGACCCATTAAAAAGGGCATTTACCTCAATCCTAGACTCTGTTGGTTTTACCCAAAATGTAACAGGGCCGACACACTACTGTAGTCATACGTTAGATTTAGTTTTGACACGAGGTCTTAACATAGACAAGCTTAATATTTAGCCATAATATATATACGTCCCCTCGTTATTCAACAAAGCGCCCTACAATTTATAGAAAATCTCCCAGAGTTATCAACCCCAGTCTCCACTCCATCAGATCCAATTGAACTAGATTTACTAACCGATTATTTAGAAAATACCTTACGATCCACCTTAGAAAATGTGGCCCCACTTAAAATAAAAAGAATAAGGCAGAAAAAGTTCGCCCCGTGGTACAACGATAAAACCCGGACCTTAAAACAAACAGCTCGGAAATTAGAGCGGAAATGGCGTCATACCAAACTAGAAGTGTTCCACACTGCCTGGAAGGACAGCCTTATAGAGTATAGAAATGCTCTCACTGAAGCTCGCTCAGCATATCTGGCCTTGCTGATCGAGAATAATAAGTATAATCCTAGAGTTCTGTTTAATGTGATTTCCCAAATCACACAAAATCAGGCAGGTAATGAACCAGAAATCCCAGCAACTCTCACCAGTGAAGTTTTTATGGACTTCTTTAATAATAAAATTGATAATATTAGACAACAAATTCAACCCACAGTATCAAATTCAAATCCAGCTTTGCTGCCATCTGACTTGGCTGATATAGAACAAAACACAGCTGTAGAAAAGAGTCTGGAAACCTTTCACCCCCTCCCACAGCTAGAGCTAGAGAAGATTATCTCTTCTGCAAATTGCACAACCTGCACACTCGATGCAATTCCATCAAAATTACTCAAAGAAGTACTGCCAGTTATTATAAACCCTATCTCAACTATTGTAAACTCATCCCTTAGTCTGGGCCATGTACCCAAAGCTTTTAAACTAGCAGTTATCAAACCCCTGATCAAGAAACCAAATCTTGATGTCGCCGTTTTGTCCAATTACAGGCCTGTTTCTAACTTACCGTTTATATCAAAGATCTTAGAAAAAGCTGTGGCCCAACAACTTAGTTCATATCTACACAAGAACCATATATATGAAAAATTCCAGTCTGGATTCAGGCCACACCATAGCACTGAGACGGCTCTAGTTAAGATAACTAATGATCTTCTTCTTGCCTCTGATCAAGGTTACATATCTCTCTTAGTGCTACTTGACCTCAGCGCGGCTTTCGATACAATAGACCACAATATTCTCCTAGAAAGGTTAGAAAACATGGTTGGAGTCACAGGGACGGCCCTATCATGGTTCAGATCTTACCTATCAGAACGTTATCAGTTCGTTAGGGTAAACAATTTATCTTCCAATTATTCAAAAGTGAGATTTGGAATTCCGCAGGGGTCTATATTAGGACCATTACTATTTACACTATACATGTTACCGTTAGGCACAGTTATAAGTAATCATGGCGTAAACTTTCATTGTTATGCAGACGATACTCAACTGTACATATCAGCCAAGCCTGATGACCAACACAGGTTAAAGAAAATGGAGGACTGTGTAAAAGACGTGAAAGGCTGGATGTCACGCAACTTCCTCCTATTAAACAGTAACAAAACGGAGGTTCTCCTTCTGGGTCCAAAATTAGCCAGAAGTAAATCACCAGATTTAATCTTAAATCTCGCCGACTTTCCAGCCACACCTGGCTCAGCAGCCAAAAATCTCGGCGTTATAATAGATTCAGATTTATCATTCGATCAACACATAGGCAGCATCACTAGGACAGCTTTTCTACATCTTCGCAACATCGCCAAGATCAGAAATGCCCTGTCCCTGCGTGATGCAGAAACACTAGTACATGCCTTTATTACTTCTAGGCTAGACTACTGTAACGCGCTACTGTCAGGATGCACGAGCTGGGATTTAAACAAACTCCAACTAGTCCAAAACGCCGCAGCTAGGGTCCTCACTAAAACTAGAAAATTTGAGCATATTAGTCCAGTGCTATCATCACTTCATTGGCTACCTATTAAATTCCGTATTGATTATAAAATCCTTTTATTGACTTATAAAGCCCTACATGGTCTTGCTCCTGAATACCTGCAAGACCTTATTTCTCATTATGAGCCATCACGACCACTCAGATCCCAGAGCGCTGGCTTATTAATAGTTCCTAGAATTCAGAAGGTTTCAGCTGGGGGAAGAGCTTTTTCTTATAAAGCCCCCAAACTCTGGAATGATCTTCCAGAAACTGTTCGGGACTCAGACACAGTCTCAATCTTTAAGACTAGGCTGAAAACTCACTTGTTCAGTTCAGTTTTGGTAGCTAATGTTCCCCCTAGATAAAGGCAGCAGATCCAGGGGTCCATGGACACAGGGAATTATAGTAAACTGAGACGCTGGTGCCGTCGTCCCGCTGCTCGCACGCGGTCACTCAAGTTTGTGGACGGTGGAGTGGAGGGATGCCGAACTGTTTCAGAGTGCTGCCGTGTCTGTGTGTCCTTCCGGTTCTCTCCTTTTAGTTAAGCTGTCATAGTCAGATCTGCCGGAGTCGTTAGCCACACTCTGTAAATGTTTACATTCCCTGTTTATATACAAACGGATAGAACAAAACTAATCCCATTTACCTGCTTTTTTTCCCGAGTATACAACTGCCCACATGTCCGGCTGGACACTGAAGGACGACTGACTGCCGAGCCCCCCTGCTACCCACTTCAGACCAGCTGCCCACGCCTACCACCAACCACCTTGGATGAGCTGCCCACCCTACCCTGATGTTCTCATAGACTCCTAGATATTCCTAATATCAATATTACTGCTGATAATATTAGTAGTATAATCACTTGTAGGTAGTTTGACCAGAGGAGGATGGGTCCCCCCTGGTGAGCCTGGTTCCTCCCAAGGTTTCTTCCTCAGTTCTGAGGGAGTTTTTCCTTGCCACTGTTGCCCCTGGCTTGCCCACTGGGGGGTTTCTGTACATTCTGTACATTCTTTCAGTCCTGTGGAAACTTTGTCTTTTCTGAAATCCTGTAAAGCTGCTTTGTGACAACATCCGTTGTAAAAAGCGCTATACAAATAAATTTGATTTGATTTGATCTCACATCAACAAGGCATTTTCGTCCACACAACTATTTTCTCTTTTTCGCACCGTTCTCTGTAAACCCTTGAAAATCCCAGCAGATCAGCAGTTTCTGAAATACTCAGACCAGCCCGTCTGGCACCAACAACCACGCCACGTTCAAAGTCCCTTAAATCCCCTTTAATTCCCCATTCTGATGCTCGGTCTGCACTTCAGCAAGTTGTCTTGACCACCTCTACATGCCTAAATGCAGTGAGTTGCGGCCGTGTGATTGGCTGATTAGCTATTTGTGTTAACAAGCAACTGAACATAAAAAAGACTATACACAACTGTACCTAATAAAGTGGCCGGTGAGTATATATATATATATATATATATATATATATATATATATATATATATGTGTGTGTGTGTGTATATATTACATTATATTAAGTGGGGAAAGTTAATCCAATAACACTGAGCTTGTGATCTGCCTGTAGATGAGCCAGTCCAACCAATCAAGCCATGAGTCAGTGAAAAAAGGTGGATATAATGGGCTTCTTGACCGAAAAAATGCCTGGACCTCAATTTATAGAAAATACAATTTAAATCACAATCCTAATATTGTTTAGAAAAATCACAATGTTTTGCTCAATCATTTAGCTCTAGCTGATTATTTTGCATTATTATATGTTGTTTTTACATTTTATTCTTCCATGGTTTATATACCCGCTACTGTAATTACATGGTAAGCTTTGCCTTCTTGTCATTGGGTAATGATGGGCCAGTTCTGGTCAGTCGCAGACAGAATTCAGTTCTACTTGGGCCAGGGTCATACTTGATGCTGTGGTTTCGTGTCAGTTTGGGTTTGGACAGAATTTTACAGGACTTCAGGTGCAGACACAAAATATGGACGGAAATTTGGGGGCTGTACTCAGAACACAGTTTTCAATTAAAGCTCCTGCCCTCACCCAGTGGAGATGACTGTTGAGATGTTCTTGCTACTGAGCTCGGCTGCAGCACAGCTGGCAAGCGGGAGAGCGAATGCGTTTGTGCTCTGTCGGTGTGCAACTGTACGTCACCCTGAAGAGACTGCAAACACAACTGCACCTGCATTCACACAAAAACAAACAGAATTTAATACAACTGCACACTCAAATCACAGCCAAGCACAAGACTTAGACATTTTGAGTAAATAAGTATATTTTTTAATTCCGAATTTGAATTTAAAGGTCTTACTTCAAATCAGAATCAGATTCAATCAAGCTTTATTGGCCAGGTCTGCTACATACAAGGAATTTGGTTTTGGTTACAGGAGCTCACAGAGCACAGTATCAGACAGACACTCAGATGTAGAGAATAAGATAAAAAAAATATAAAATCAATAAGATAAAATAAAATAAAACATGCATTCCTACCATCACTCACTCAGACACAAACACACAGTCATACCTGTAAACCTTACAATGTGCAGAGTATGAGTCTAAAGTGCTGAGTGCAGCAGCAGAGAAAGAGATCAATGAGGTGTCAAATCAGTGGGGTAATACGGCAGGTAAGTGGGGTAACAGTCAGATAAGTGGGGTAATACGGCAGGTAAGTAAGATGCTAGAACAAACACTGATTTCAAGAAAGTATCAAACTACGGTTCCACCCAGGGTCAGACACTTGATGGGGTTTAAACCCTCACAACTTCAGTATTTTCTGTCCATATCGGACCATGGGAACTTTTATGCATATTATTTGGGACTATCCAAAAGTTTATGTTTTTTGGGAGGAGGCTGTTGATTCTGTCTCTTCTCTAACCAAGATATACATCCCCATAGACCCTGAACTTCTTTTACTTAATGATAACTAAGTTCCCCATTACGGCAAAAACCCAGTAAATATGGATCGCTGGCTTAACTGCCGCAAAAAAGTCGTCCAGCATTGGCTGCCTCCTCACAACCTGTCCACACAGCACTGGTTCCATACCTTATTAAATATCTTCTTTCTGGAACTATCATCTGAATGGATTAGCAATGCTGCCCCTAGAACTCTTGATTACGGAAGTCTGGAGAAGCTATGAGGTATTTATGATTTTCTGGATTGCTTTCTTGAGATAACAAGCTAACTATCAAGTTAATTATCTTGTGATCTCAAGATAACAAAGCTGTTAACTAGAGATCAGAGGATTAAGAAGATAACAAGATCTTGTTATCTCAAGATAACAATCCAGAAAATTACAGTAACAGCTCATGGCCTCTCCGGACTTCCGTACTTGATACAGGGATTCACAGATTATCTTAAGTCAGGACCTGTGTGCTCGCTTAACTGTGTTAAGGTGTAATTTCATGTGTCCTGTGTTTTTTTTCATTAAATGGAAAATATAAAAAACAATGAAAATTAAACTACAAGTTAAATTAAGTACAATTTTCAAACAGACTTTCATTGTTTCAATAAGCAAATTAGCTGCTCTTAAGAGCATTACATTGCTCAATTTAAGAGCCTGTCAGTATTTTGTTCACGCTGCATGGCTGGAAACATCTGCAATGTCCTCTGATGTCTGATTGACAATTATCATGTCAGCATCTTGGGCTAGATTGTTGGTAGGCTACTCTGAATGCACTTTTGATGAAGGGGAATGGTTGGTATGCATTTCCTGACAAACTGAGACCAAAAGTGGTCAGTCACTGTACAATTGTTATCCAACTGTTTCTTGGTATGCAGTATTCCTGAGAGGAGGCAGCAATCCACCACCCCATCAACAACAACAGCAGCAGCTGGATCTCCAGGTTTAAGTAAAGTTAGAGGCTCCTGATGGGTTGAATTTCAAATTGATTTGCTGCTCCACTAGACCCCTTTGTAACTGAGCTCTTAGCACTTCATTGTTTAATCATCAGTGCAAGGTGCAAGATATCTGCTTCCAAATGTTTCAATAAATCAAAGTAGATGCATGTTGTTGTACGGCATTCGAAGATCATCTCCAGGTTTTCTCATGGTGGCCACTGTACAATCAGAACAAAGAAACATCAAGTCTATTTGGGCTCCCTCTTGTTTGACCATAGCCCCTGAAAAAGAACAGTGACCTGTGAGGCATGGTGGGACGTTCGGTGCTCTCTGACCTGGTACAAGAGGGAAGATGCGGCAAGGTCAAACAGCAACAAATCCCATCTGCAAGGGGTTGGTACACCATCAGAAGGTTCACAGGTCACAGTTGGGAGGCTGTGGACACAGCTATCCACGTAGAATGACTGCTCTACAGATGGTCTTGGACATGCCTCTTAAATGCAATGTATAGACACGCATTTGTACAAATCTAGGTTCCTCCAGGTAACCTTCAACAAAGTCCCCAGGAAGGGAATCTACCTGGTGAATCATTTGGCCAAGGGTTGGCTCTGGGAGATGTTTACAGACCTTGGTAGAAGATTAAGAAATCAAACACCACTGTGCTGAATGAAGGAAAGGACGGACACCAGGAATTGCTTTACTTATCCACCTCATCTTGACTGCATCACGTCACACATCCTCCGTCAATCAGGTTCATTTGTTCAAATTCATCAATCAGAGATTTGGTCGGGTATATGGGCATCACTTCCTCCATTAAAAAATAAAGCATCAGGGCTCACATTTATGAAGATTCTTAAGAGTAGGAGTGCTGTTATTACAAATTACAAAGCATAGTGACTTAGAAAAGAATCTGATCCTAGATCAGCAAGCCTACTTTTAATATATGTGGGAAAACAGGGTCTTGTGTCGGTCTGAGGGAAGTAAGGAAGCATGTGGATGACTATACTAGTCCATACAAACTCAAATATGCTTGAAACAACTGCAGGCCCAGTTTCAGTACAAGGTTTGGTACCAGTTGAACCAGTTCAATGGTTGCGATCAAATGGTTGTAGCCTGCTCCAATGCAAAGAAGTGGATGGGCCTTTGGTGTGATCCTTTGGTGAATCTTCCAGAATTCTTGAGGCCTTTCTTAGAGTATATGCCTCAGGACCAGGACAAATTGTGTGGCTACACTTGTGGCATGAGTTTATCCTTTGTGATCCATTGTTGTACCCATTCAGTAATGGGAGAGAGCTCAGAGAACATGAGAAGGCCCTTCTTGAAAAGAGTTCTTGCAAAAGAGGCTGAGACATTTGGTCTTGTTTGCCACTTGATAAATACACTTCCAGTCTGAACCATTGTAGATCACTGCAGTTTGGCTTTAGCAGTTTAGAGTGGACTGCTTTTCTTTCTTGCCTGCTACCCTTTGAGATTAGTGGGACCTGGGATAAGGGTCCCTGCACCTCTGCTATGACTTTAAGCTACCACACTAACATCACCAATCTGTCAGGATTGAAACTGTTGGCCAGGGGTACCTGTACCGGTAGGTGCCCTATCTTTCCAGTTCCCAAATACACCCGATTCAACAAATCATCTAATTAACAAGCTTTTCCTGAGTCGAAGAGAGTCTGTTTTGGGCAGGAAAACACAAAAATGTGCAGGGCAGGGGGTCCAAGACCTGGGTTGGGAACCTGTCCTGAGAGCAGACCTGGGTGTAATTGGGGAGATTAATCAGAAGAGAATATATATCCGTTAGCATCAATTACAGCCTACAGGGTGCTTCAAATAATACAAGCCTTAGCATTTAGAGGCTATTTTGCTCTATGTGAACCAACGAGGCAATTGATAGTCAAAAGAGATGATAGGCGAACTGGGTAGTAACTTCCTATTCACAATAAAACTCGGCGAGAGAGTGGACACAGAGGAAGGGGAGGCAGATTAGAATAGAATTTATATTAGCCAACAAAACTGGGAGCAACTCAAGTTACCTGACTGAGGGGAAGTGGCGTCTCTTCTGCGTCGTCTTCTTCATCTTCCAGCAGGGCCTGGGGAGGCTGGGCAGAAAGCTGGCCCAAAAGAGATGGACCCAGAGGGGCTAAGGACTGCAGGGGAGGGGCGGGAGGAAGCGAGAGAGGAAGAGGAGGGGATTTTGGAGGAAGAGAGCGGTGAAGAGGGGAGGACTTCGGAGGGAGGGAGACAGGAAGAGGAGAAGACTTCGGAGGGAGAGAGAGACGAAGAGGAGAAGACTTTGGAGGGAGAGGGGCAGCGTGGCTCGTTGGCCGGGAGGGCTGCTGAGGCAAGGCGGTGTGGAGGGCTAGAGAGATTGAGAGACATAATGAGAAAACAGAATTGATAAATGAGGAGACAGGTGCAATACAGAGAAAGAGAATTTGAAAGAGAAGAGTGGAAGTGAACAAGATCATATTGCATTTAGACATGTGATAAAATGCTAACAATGCTTTAACTTCTAACATAAATAAAACGTGCTTGAAGTATATCTAATAAAATGATCATAATCTGCTGCTCAGTTTGATAATGGTAGCCAAGCACTGAACTTTGAAGGTAATGGTTTGTGCCTTTTGTGTCTGGCTTGAAACTGCACTTTTGTTAATGACACCGCAATAAAAGTTAAACATTCTGATGTGTCTGTATTTGTACCTGGAGAGGGGAGCGGAGCTGGGTTGTGGTTCAGGAAGGGGTGTGTCTCAGCCGGTGTGTGTGTGTTTGCATTGAGTGTGTGTGACGGCGCTAAAGGTGGGCCAAACTGAGAGTCAAAGCTGTTTCCGAGGAGATGGGATGGCTGCAGTGCCTGGGTGGTGGAGGGAAGGTAAGACAACGGGGCAGTGGACTGAACCACTGCTGCCTGAGTGCTGGGGGGAAGCGGGGCCCCTGGACGTTTTGACCTTCTGACCTCTTTAGCAGCATAAGGCTTCCTCTTCTGCTTAGGGACCAGCCCTGCCAAAAGAATTAATTACAGTTTCTCGTTAGGCTGAATGAATAACCGGCTCTAAATGTAGGTATTGTGATATAAACCGAGTCTGTTCTACAGTTTCTCGTTAGGCTGAATGAATAACCGGCTCTAAATGTAGGTATTGTGATATAAACCGAGTCCGTTCTACAGTTTCTCATTAGACTGAATCAATAACCGACTCTAAATGTAGGTACTGTGATATAAACCGAGTCCGTTCTACAGTTTCTCGTTAGGCTGAATGAATAACCGACTCTAAATGTAGGTATTGTGATATAAACCGAGTCCGTTCTACAGTTTCTCATTAGGCTGAATGAATAACCGGCTCTAAATGTAGGTATTGTGATATAAACCGAGTCCGTTCTACAGTTTCTCATTAGACTGAACGAATAACCGACTCTAAATGTAGGTATTGTGATATAAACCGAGTCCGTTCTACAGTTTCTCATTAGGCTGAATGAATAACCGACTCTAAATGTAGGTATTGTGATATAAACCGAGTCCGTTCTACAGTTTCTCATTAGACTGAATCAATAACCGACTCTAAATGTAGGTATTGTGATATAAACCGAGTCCGTTCTACAGTTTCTCATTAGACTGAATCAATAACCGACTCTAAATGTAGGTATTGTGATATAAACCGAGTCCGTTCTACAGTTTCTCGTTAGGCTGAATGAATAACCGACTCTAAATGTAGGTATTGTGATATAAACCGAGTCCGTTCTACAGTTTCTCATTAGACTGAATGAATAACCGGCTCTAAATGTAGGTATTGTGATATAAACCGAGTCCGTTCTACAGTTTCTCATTAGGCTGAATGAATAACCGGCTCTAAATGTAGGTATTGTGATATAAACCGAGTCCATTCTACAGTTTCTCATTAGGCTGAATGAATGAATAACCGACTCTAAATGTAGGTATTGTGATATAAACCGAGTCCGTTCTACAGTTTCTCATTAGGCTGAACGAATAACCGACTCTAAATGTAGGTATTGTGATATAAACCGAGTCCGTTCTACAGTTTCTCATTAGGCTGAACGAATAACCGACTCTAAATGTAGGTATTGTGATATAAACCGAGTCCGTTCTACAGTTTCTCATTAGGCTGAATGAATAACCGACTCTAAATGTAGGTATTGTGATATAAACCGAGTCCGTTCTACAGTTTCTCATTAGACTGAATGAATAACCGACTCTAAATGTACAGTGGGTTGCAAAAGTATTCATACCCCTTGAACTTTTCCATATTTTGTCACATTACAACCACAAACATAAATATATTTCACTGGAATTTAATGTGAAAGACCAACACAAAGTGGTATACAATTGTGAAGTGGAAAGAAAATTATACATGAATCAAAACATTTTTTACAAATAAAAAACTAATAAGTGCGACGTGCAAAAGTATTCAGCCCCCCTGAGTCAATACTTTGTGGAGCCACCTTTTGCTGCAATTACAGCTGCAAGTCTTTTAGGGTATGTCTCCACCAGCTTTGCACATCTAGTGACTGAAATTCTTGCCCATTCCTCCTTGCAAAACAGCTCAAGCTCAGTCAGATTGGATGGAGAGCGTTTGTGAACAGCAGTTTTGAGATCTTGCCACAAATTCTCAATTGGGTTTAGGTCTGGACTCTGACTGGGCCATTCTAACACATGAATATTCTTTTTTTTAAACCACTCCATTGTAGCTCTGGCTTTATGTTTAGGGTCGTTGTCCTGCTGGAAGGTGAACCTCCGCCCCAGTCTCAAATCTTTTGCTGACTCCAACAGGTTTTCTTCCAAGATTGCCCTGTATTTGGCTCCATCCATCTTCCCATCAACTTTGACCAACTTCCCGGTCCCTGCTGAAGAGAAGCACCCCCAGAGCATGATGCTGCCACCACCATATTTGACAGTGGGGATGGTGTTTTCAGAGTGATGTGCAGTGTTATTTCTCCGCCACGCATAGCGTTTTGCATTGTGGCCAAAAAGTTCTATTTTGGTCTCGTCTGACCAAAGCACCTTCTTCCACATGTTTGCTGTGTCCTCAACATGGCTTCTGGCAAACTGCAAACGGGACTTCTTATGGTTTTCTTTTAACAATGGCTTTCTCCTTGCCACTCATCCATAAAGACCACATTTGTGTAGTGCACGACTAATTGTTGTCCTGTGGACAGTTTCCCCCACCTGAGCTGTGGCTCTCTGCATTTCATCCAGAGTCACCATGGGCCTCTTGGCTGCCTCTCTGATCAGTGATCTCCTTGTTCGGCCTGTAAGTTTAGGTGGACGGCCTTGTCTTGGCAGGTTTACTGTGGTGCCATACTCTTTCCATTTCCGGATGATGGATTGAACAGTGCTCCGTGAGATGTTCAAAGCTTGGGAAATCTTTTTATAACCTAAGCCTGCTTTAAACTTCTCCAAAACCATATTCCTAACCTGTCTGGTGTGTTCTTTGGACTTCATGATGCTGTTTGCTCCCCAATATTCTCTTAACCAACATCTGAGGCCGTCACGGAGCAGCTGTATTTGTACTGAGATTAGATTACACACAGGTGGACCCTTTTGAGTCATTAGCAGTCATCAGGCAACTTCTGAATGCAATTGGTTGCACTCAGGGAAAAGGGGGGTGAATACTTTTGCACGTCGCACTTATTAGTTTTTTATTTGTAAAAAATGTTTTGATTCATGTATAATTTTCTTTCCACTTCACAATTGTATACCACTTTGTGTTGGTCTTTCACATTAAATTCCAGTGAAATATATTTATGTTTGTGGTTGTAATGTGACAAAATATGGAAAAGTTCAAGGGGTATGAATACTTTTGCAACCCACTGTAGGTATTGTGATATAAACCGAGTCCGTTCTACAGTTTCTCATTAGGCTGAATGAATAACCGACTCTAAATGTAGGTATTGTGATATAAACCGAGTCCGTTCTACAGTTTCTCATTAGGCTGAATGAATAACCGACTCTAAATGTAGGTATTGTGATATAAACCGAGTCCGTTCTACAGTTTCTCATTAGGCTGAATGAATAACCGGCTCTAAATGTAGGTATTGTGATATAAACCGAGTCTGTTCTACAGTTTCTCATTAGGCTGAATGAATAACCGGCTCTAAATGTAGGTATTGTGATATAAACCGAGTCCGTTCTACAGTTTCTCATTAGACTGAATGAATAACAGACTCTAAATGTAGGTATTGTGATATAAACCGAGTCCGTTCTACAGTTTCTCGTTAGGCTTAATGAATAACCGACTCTAAATGATATAAACAGAGTCCGTTCTACAGTTTCTCGTTAGACTGAATGAATAACCGACTCTAAATGTAGGTATTGTGATATAAACTGAGTCTGTTCTACAGTTTCTCGTTAGACTGAATGAATAACCGACTCTAAATGTAGGTATTGTGATATAAACTGAGTCTGTTCTACGGTTACTCATTATGTGTACAGTGTGAATGTACCTGTTGAAGGTTCCTCAGTTTCTGAAGAGTTGGACTCAGTGCTTACTGATGAAGAGCCCGTCTTTATCTTAATCACATTTGACTTTTCACCTACAGCAGAGAAAACACACACAATCAACACACAGTTAAAACACAGATTACTGTTTAATCATTTATCAGATTATGAACTTTTGCTTTTTTATATAGTAATAATATTTACATTGCAGATTCTAATATGATAAACTACACAGGTAGTTTTAACTTGTAATCTTTTTTTAACTTTTAAACCCATTTTTCAAGTTTTATTCAACATTTTAATTTCATTTTAGAAAACAAGGAATTAAATGACTGTGCAACAACTTCCCTATCTATAATAATTGAATTACAATTTCACAGTGAATATTAATTTTGTCATAACTTCACTGTTAACAATTTTTATTAGACTATCTCACACAGGATATTAATTCTATGAGAACTCCATTCTGGATGCTAATTTTATTAGAACTTCACTCTGGACATTAATTCTATGAGAACTTTATTCTAGACATTAGTTCTATTAGAAATTCATTCTGAATATTAATTCTTTTAGAACTTCATTCTGGATGCTTATTTTATTGGAACTTCAATCTGAATATTAATTCTATTAGAACTTTGTTCTGAATATTAATTCTATTAGAACTTTGTTCTGAATATTAATTCTATTAGAACTTCATTTTAGATAATAATTCTATTAGAACTTAATTCTGGATATTATTTTAGAACTTCATCCTGGATATTAAGTCTATCAGAACTTCATTTTAGATATTAATTCTATTAGAACTTCATTCTGGATGCTTATTTTATTAGAACCTCACGCTAGACATTAATTCTATTAGAACCCTGACCTGCTGTCCTCTTCCTCTTGAGGCAGGCTGAGACGTATCTCTCGAGTTCTCGCAGCGTTGTGGGTTTCAGCATCTCGAAATCGATCTCTATCTCGTCCGGGTTTGTGTTCTTCAGTGTCGGCTCGCGTGACTGAATGATGTGGACCACACGGCCCAGCTTGTTGCCGGGCAACCGGTTAATGTCCAGGCTCAGCTGCCTCTTCTCCTCTAGAGTCATGTGCTTTTCAGAAGCTTGCTGGGACAAAGCCTCTTCCTCCAACTCCAGCGAAGGGACGAGAGAGGGTGTGGTCAACAAAGGGGCAGCCAAGGAGCGTCCAGGCTTCACATCCTTCCCTCTGAGAGAGAGAGAGAGAGAGAGAGAGAGTGTTAGAGAGAGACAGAGAGAGTTAGAGCGAGACAGAAAGAGAAAGAGAGTGAGGGAGAGAGGACAGACAGACAGACAGACAGAGAGCAAGAGAAAGAGCGAGCGAGAGAGAGAGAGCACGAGAGAGCGAGCGAGAGAGCAAGAGAGAGCAAGCGAGCGAGCGAGCGAGAGCGCGCGAGAGATAGAGAGCACGCGAGAGAGAGAGAGAGCGAGCGAGCGAGCGAGAGAGAGAGCAGCACAGCAGAGCCCTCAGCTCAGGAGCAGGACATTGAGCCAGACCAAGACTCTTCACTCTATACCTCAATTACCCTGATAAAGGAGCACTTCACACGACTGGAGGTAGAGATGGTACGCCTTCGGAAGAACTTCGGAACTGAAAGAGCAGGTCAGAGAACTACAGAAGGACAGGGAGAGCCACAGGAAGGAGATGGCTGCACTGAGAGAGGAGCTGAGACAGCACAGTGCAGAGTCTGAGAGAACAGCTACTCTCCTTCAATTAGCAACAGGGTCCTCTAACAGCAGATACCTCCACCCAGACTAACCACTCAGCTTCAGCCTCCACCTTCAACCTCAACCTCCTCCAGTTCACAGAAGCTTCCTCCACCTTCTACCCCCACAAGCTCACAGCAATCTCCTCCAAGCCAATAAGTACATTTAGAGCCCAGTGTCCAAGATACAAACAGAGCAGAAAGAAGAACCACAGACCAGCTGGACTCTGCACTTGTAATAGATTCCAACGGCAAATTTATCGATGAGAAAAACTTCCCCAGATGTAGAGCGGCTAAACTCCTTCTCCACGAAAAGCACCGGAATTACTCACAGAGGCAGAACCGGGATCACCAAGCCACATCATAATACACCCAGGAACACAGGACCTCAGAGCTCAGCAAGAAAGAGTGGCCGAATCAGTGAGTGCAGTGATGGAGAAGACCAGCAACACCTTCCCTAACTCGAAGATCATCATCTCCACCCTGCTGCCCTGCACTTACCCTCCATACCCCCACTCCACTTACCCTCACCCTCCATACCCCCACTCCACTCACCCTCACTCCACTTACCCTCACCCTCCATAACCCCACTCCACTCACCCTCACCCTCCATACCCTCACTCCACTCACCCTCCATACCCTCACGCCACTGGCCCTCACCCTCCATACCCTCACTCTCCATACCCTCACTCCACTAACCCTCACCCTCCATACCCTCACTCCACTCACCCTCACCCTCCATACCCTCACCCTCCATACCCTCACTCCACCATACCCTCACTCCACTCACCCTCATCCTCCATACCCTCACTCCACTCACCCTCACTCTCCATACCCTCACCCTCCATACCCTCTCCACTTACCCTCACCCTACATACCCTCACTCCACTCACCCTCACTCTCCATACCCTCACCCTCCATACCCTCTCCACTTACCCTCACCCTACATACCCTCACTCCACTCACCCTCACCCTACATACCCTCACCCTCCATACCCTCTCCACTTACCCTCACCCTCCATACCCTCACTCCACTCACCCTCACCCTACATACCCTCACTCCATTGACCCCCAACTGTCATTAGTTTACTAATTTCTATGTGTAGTTATAACCAGCGATAAAATAATAAGAGTACTCTAATATTGTGATTATAATAATGTGATTATTATTGATGTTTTTTTTGTTTTCATTTCTGTTTTTGTTGCTCACTTCTACTGTTGTGATGCTTTAGCAATACTGTACCTCCCAGTCAGGCTAATAAAGCTACTGTGAACTGAGACAGAGAAAGAGAGAGAGAGAGATGAACAATAAGCATGGATTAGTGGGGAAATGACTTTAAAAAGGTTCTTCAGTCACACTTTGCATTTACAACAGTGGTTCCAGACACGGTGAGCTTTGTTAGAGAACCAGAGGTGGTTCTTCTAGAGCTTCGCTCCTAAGAGCCCCTTTCACACTGCTGTGTTTCAGAGTGGAGGCCAGTCTGCTAATGTGGCTTTACACTTCCCTGTCCAGCTCAGTCCACAGACTCCAGGTCATTTCTGATAAATACCCTGACCAGCTGCGCTGCGAAGGCTGAGTAACTCCTACATGACGTACGTGTTTACAGCGCTTTAATTCTGCTGCCTCTTTTCTCTCACAGCTGTTTCAGTTTACAGTTCACCATTTCATGCGACGACTTCTCTTTGATCATTATTCTGTTGTTTTTAGTTCACACTCTAAAGTGCTGCACTTTAAATGTGTGACATATGTAAACATTATTGTTATTATAATTATTATGACTATCATTATTATTACTGTTACTATGACTACTTCTGATCCGGTAGTTATGGTAACCTTTAAGGCTGTGGAGGTTTCTGGATGCAATGAGCTTAAAAATCTGCTAATGTTGGCTTGTTACTGTCTAAATAATAACCTTTCCCGTTTCCTTCATTCTGTAAAAGCAACATTAACACTGAACAGGTACATCAGGGGCTGATTTCACATCACTGCTTGCACTTATTTATAACTTCATACATTTTAGAGACCAAACCTTGTATCACCGTTTATGCCAACTGTTGTTTATATTGTCTTAATATATAATGTTGAATGGACCAACTGAAACACTGCAAACGACTTCATCTGTTCAACGTTCAGATCTTTTCCTCTCCCCTGTGATGTTCCCATGAGATTCCATAACATGTTCAATATCACGATGTTATGGCCCGTTTTATTTCCGGTGTTACGACCTCCTGTGTCTAAGCGAACAATTAAAGGCCATATGTTTTAAAAAAAAAAACAAAAAAAAAACAAGCCAACACCGTCCAACAAGTTAAAGGCCCCATCTTGTAAAAGCTGGTAAGTCTAGTGTTAAACCGGTCAAACGCAGACGAGCTTACAGAAAAGATTCAGGGGGTGAGATGAGGCCAAAACAAACTACAAAGACAACTAAGGCTGCGTTCACACAGCAGGTAAGAGGTCCAAATCCGATCGTTTTCCTTAAATATGGCACCGGTGTGTGTCCGAGTGTCAGTGTGAACAGATAAACACACTGAATCAGACATTTTCAATTCCGATTTGAATACGTGGGACATCATTTCATGCTGCTGAGGCTCATAAACATTTAAGCTGATGTTTCTGGACCAAAAAATCAGAAGAGACTCATCGCAGCCGCTCCGGGTTTGAAGAGGTTTTGAAATGAAGCGTCTGAATGCGGCCGGAGGAGCCCGAGGCTTCAGAATCTGAGGACACAAACCAGAGAAGTGGCCATGACTGAATAATGCGCCCTGTTCAGGGAGAACTCGAACACACTGCGGGTGATGAGTCCAGCTGTCACCACTGGAGCTTTACATTCACTCCTGTGGTCCGGTCGAAGATGAAACTGAAGCTCCAGGGGCGACTGGCGTTCGCTGGCCGTCATGACCGTTTTACGCCCAGTTGAGCCGCGTGAAGCTCTGTTCTTCAGCGCATGCAGGTCGGTTTAGGAGCTGATCTGTTCAGACTGTCGCATACAGATCAGATTTAAAAGATCATCTGAACAGACAAACAAAACAATCGGATTTGGTGAGGAAGTCAGATCCAGGCCTTTAACCTGCTGTGTAAACGCAGCCTAAGCTAATCACCTAATGAAAAAATGACAATTATAAGGCTGCCTCCCCGTCCCAAACCAGGAGAAAACAACAGAGAAAAAACACAGGGCGCGCACCCTGACTTAGAGAGAGAGAGCTTTACAGGTGTTTAGACAAAGTCATACAACAACAACACGAGTTCACAGAAAGGCTTGGTCTGGCCAGGTGGAGGCTGATGGCAGAGGTGCGACCACTGGAACAGCCCTCTCCCCCTTCTGCAGTGCCATAACGGCCCTTAAGTAACTGGAGTGCCCCCTGCTGTATCCAATCAGACCCTCCTGACAGCAAGAAAAGAGCAAAAAACAAAAACAAACACCCCCAGGATCATAACACCGGCTACCGACTCGCCCCAGGGAAGAACCCTGATTCAGAGCGACTGGCTGTTTAAGAGATGACGAGCTAAGCAAACTCGTGGTTGTGTATGATGCAGCAGTAATGAAGGCATTATGGGAAATGTAGTTCTTACTCAAGCTTCTTGGCCTTTTTCGGAGGGATCGAGTCCTTAGCAATCTTGTTCTTCCTGATTGGCTGAAACGATGTGGGCGTGGTCTCTGTGAGAAGCTCGTCCACCAGCAGAGGAGGCGGTCCACTGGTTTTCATCCGGTGCTTCTCTTTCATCTTCTCCTTTTTCTCTTTTTTCTCTTTCTCCTTCTTCTTGGGTTTGCAGGCTGGGGGCTGAGACAGAGCAGCGAGCTGATCGTGGAGGGCCTTCAGCTGTAGGGGGTGACATTGAGCACTCTTTTTTACACCAGGGCCTGACCAATGTATTTATCAACAGTGTTGACTGTTACACAAGTTAACTGTGCTTAGGAATGAACACCGATAAATCTGAAATAAGAACAACTTCATTTATCTGAAGTGACAATGCGACCATTTTAACCCATATTAATCAGTAAAGCTGTGATTATGCAGCTGTAATTATGTGGTTGTGATTATGCAGCAGTGCTTATGTGGTTGCGATTACGCAGCTGTAATTATGTGGTTGTGATTGTGCAGCTGTGATTATACAGAGGTGATTATGGCTATGAATATGCGGCTGTGATTATGCAGCTGTAATTACACGGTTGTGATTATGCAACTGAATACACAGTTATTATTATGAAGCTGTGAATACGCAGCTGTAATTATGTGGTTGTGAATATGCAGCTGTGACTCTACAGCTGTGATTATGTGGTTGTGATTATGCGGCTGTGATTATGCAGCTGTGATTATGCGGTTGTGATTATGCGGTTGTGATTATGCGGTTGTGATTATGCGGCTGTGATTATGCGGCTGTGATTACGTGATCGTGATTATGCGGCTGTGATTACGTGATCGTGATTATGCAGCTGTGATTGTGGTTGTGATTATGCAGCTGTGATTATGTGGTTGTGATTATGCAGCTGTGATTATGTGATTGTGCAGCTGTGATTACGTGGTTGTGATTATGCCGCTGTGATTACGTGATTGTGATTATGCAGCTGTGATTGTGTGGTTGTGATTATACAGCTGTGATTATGCAGCTGTGATTGCGTGAACTTGCAGCTGTGATTATGCAGCTGTGATTACATGATCGTGATTATGCAGCTGTGATTGTGGCTGTGATTATGCAGCTGTGATTATGTGATTGTGATTATGTGGTTGTGATTATGCAGCTGTGATTACGTGGTCGTGATTATGCAGCTGTGATTATGCGGTTGTGATTATGCAGCTGTGATTATGTGGTTGTGATTATGCAGTAGTGATTATGCAGATGCGATTATGTGGATGTAATTACGCAGCTGTGATTATGCAGCTGTAATTATGTGGTTGTGATTTTGCAGCTGCGATTATGTGGTTGTGATTATGCAGCTGTGAATACGTGGTTGTGATTATGCAGCTGTGATTACGTGGTTGTGATTATGCAGCTGTGATTGTGTGGTTGTGATTATGCAGCTGTGATTATGCAGCTGTGATTGCGTGATCGTGATATGCAGCTGTGATTATGTGGTTGTGATTATGCAGCTGTGATTACGTGGTTGTGATTATGCAGCTGTGATTACGTGGTCATGATTATGCAGCTGTGATTATGTGGTTGTGATTATGCAGCTGTGATTACGTGGTTGTGATTATGTGCTTGTGATTATGCAGCTGTGATTACGTGATCGTGATTATGCAGTAGTGATTATGCAGATGCGATTATGTGGATGTAATTACGCAGTAATGATTATGCAGATGCGATTATGTGGATGTAATTATGCAGCTGTGATTATGCAGCTGTAATTATGTGGTTGTGATTATGCAGCTGTGATTATGTGGTTGTAATTATGCAGCTGTGAAAACGTGGTTGTGATTACGTGGTTGTGATTATACAGCTGTGATTACGTGATCGTGATTATGCAGCTGTGATTATGTGGTTGTGATTATGCAGCTGTGATTATGCAGATGCGATTATGTGGATGTAATTACGCAGCTGTGATTATGCAGCTGTAATTATGTGGTTGTGATTATGCAGCTGTGAATACGTGGTTGTGATTATGCAGCTGTGTTTATGCAGCTGTGATTATGTGGCTGTGATTATGCAGCTGTGATTATGTGGTTGTGATTATGCAGCTGTGATTATGTGGTTGTGATTATGCAGCTGTGATTATGTGGTTGTGATTATGCAGCTGTGATTGTGTGGTTGTGATTATACAGCTGTGATTATGCAGCTGTAATTGCGTGATCGTGATTATGCAGCTGTGATTATGTGGTTGTGATTATGCAGCTGTGATTACGTGGTTGTGATTATGCAGCTGTGATTATGCAGCTGTGATTACGTGATCGTGATTATGCAGCTGTGATTGTGTGGTTGTGATTATGCAGCTGTGATTATGCAGCTGTGATTACGTGATCGTGATTATGCAGCTGTGATTATGTGGTTGTGATTATGCAGCTGGGATTACGTGATTGTGGTTGTGATTATGCCGCTGTGATTACGTGGTCGTGATTATGCAGCTGTGATTACGTGGTTGTGATTATGCAGCTGTGATTGAGGTTGTGATTATGCAGCTGTGATTGTGGTTGTGATTATGCAGCTGTGATTGTGGTTGTGATTATGCAGCTGTGATTATGCAGCTGTGATTGTGGTTGTGATTATGCAGCTGTGATTGTGGTTGTGATTATGCAGCTGTGATTATGTGGATGTAATTGCGCAGCTGTGATTATGCAGCTGTAATTATGTGGTTGTGATTATGCAGCTGTGATTTTGTTGTTGTGAAACATTAGATAGAAAATTGTTTCTGATGAAACTATTGATAATCTAAATTTTCAGCTCTGTGAAGTCAGCATTAGTTTCAGTTATATTTTAATATTTTTAGGCCCTAATTTACATACAGAATCTCTCTCTTATTGTCTCTCCTTTTATCTCTCACCTGTTCCTGAAGCTCAGCCAATCTCTGAGTGCGTTCCTGATCCAAGCCATCGTCTGAAGATTCTGATTCTTCGGAGGAGGGGCTGGTGGGTGGGGCCTGTGTGGGCTGTTTGATTTGCTGATGGTGGAGGGCTGGAGAGGGGGAAGGAGGAAGGGGCATGTCGTCTGGCTCATCAGGCATCTTCGCAAATTGCATCTCAAAAACTTCCTAAAAATAAAGAATAAAAAACATTCACCATCATTTACCATCAATTCTTGCCTTAGGACCTTCCTCAAAAACTCATTTAAACCCAAATCTAAGGAGATACTGGTGATTTAACCTAAATATTAAGGCAGGGCTGCCCAAAGTGTGGTCAGGCCAGACGGTTCCCCATGACTCCACCCTCTAACTAATCAGAGAGCGAACATATAGCTAACACTGTACATCATATGAAATTCATTCAATTACTGTCTTTATTTTACAGCCCTGCTCCTCAAAATGTTCAGACGCTGTGCAAACTGTAAAAAACAGAACGTAATGTAAGTCAACGTAGTTCAGCTTCTCACGCTCTCGGAGAGACCCACGTTTTCAGCGTTGACCACGCGCCTTAAGCGTGTGACGCACAGTCGGACCGAACGCTGTACAGTAACGGACGGTTTGGCTGTAGGAACAGTAACGATGGACCACAGTGTCAGAGCTGCGGGGCAGAAGAGGGGCGAGAGGAAGCGGTGAGCGGGGGCAGAAAGGGGCGAGAGGAAGGGGTGCACGCAGGGGCAGAAGAGGGGCGAGAGGAAGCGGTGCACGCAGGGGCAGAAGAGGGGCGAGAGGAAGCGGTGAGCGGGGGCAGAAGAGGGGCGAGAGGAAGCGGTGCACGCAGGGGCAGAAGAGGGGCGAGAGGAAGCGGTGCACGCAGGGGCAGAAGAGGGGCGAGAGGAAGCGGTGAGCGGGGGCAGAAGAGGGGCGAGAGGAAGCGGTGAGCGGGGGCAGAAGAGGGGCGAGAGGAAGCGGTGAGCGGGGGCAGAAGAGGGGCGAGAGGAAGGGGTGCACGCAGGGGCAGAAGAGGGGCGAGAGGAAGCAGTGCACGCAGGGGCAGATGAGGGGCGAGAAGAAGCGGTGAGCGGGGGCAGAAGAGGGGCGAGAGGAAGAGGTGAGCGGGGGCAGAAGAGGGGCGAGAGGAAGGGGTGCACGCAGGGGCAGAAGAGGGGCGAGAGGAAGGGGTGCACGCAGGGGCAGAAGAGGGGCGAGAGGAAGGGGTGCACGCAGGGGCAGAAGAGGGGCGAGAGGAAGCGGTGCACGCAGGGGCAGAAGTGGGGCGAGAGGAAGCGGTGAGCGGGGGCAGAAGAGGGGCGAGAGGAAGCGGTGAGCGGGGGCAGAAGAGGGGCGAGAGGAAGCGGTGAGCGGGGGCAGAAGAGGGGCGAGAGGAAGCAGTGCACGCAGGGGCAGATGAGGGGCGAGAAGAAGCAGTGAGCGGGGGCAGAAGAGGGGCGAGAGGAAGCGGTGAGCGGGGGCAGAAGAGGGGCGAGAGGAAGGGGTGCACGCAGGGGCAGAAGAGGGGCGAGAGGAAGGGGTGCACGCAGGGGCAGAAGAGGGGCGAGAGGAAGCGGTGAGCGGGGGCAGAAGAGGGGCGAGAGGAAGCGGTGAGCGGGGGCAGAAGAGGGGCGAGAGGAAGGGGTGAGCGGGGGCAGAAGAGGGGCGAGAGGAAGGGGTGAGCGGGGGCAGAAGAGGGACGAGAGGAAGGGGTGAGCGGGGGCAGAAGAGGGACGAGAGGAAGGGGTGCACGCAGGGGCAGAAGAGGGGCGAGAGGAAGGGGTGCACACAGGGGCAGAAAAGGGGCGAGAGGAAGCGGTGAGCGGGGGCAGAAGAGGGGCGAGAGGAAGCGGTGCACGCAGGGGCAGAAGAGGGGCGAGAGGATGCGGTGCACGCAGGGGCAGAAGAGGGGCGAGAGGAAGCGGTGCACGCAGGGGCAGAAGAGGGGCGAGAGGAAGCGGTGCACGCAGGGGCAGAAGAGGGGCGAGAGGAAGCGGTGCACGCAGGGGCAGAAGATGGGCGAGAGGAAGCGGTGCACGCAGGGGCAGAAGATGGGCGAGAGGAAGGAATAATAATAGTGTGTGCAAAAACTCAGAGCTACAATCATTTAAATCATTTAAATCATTTGAACTGCTTTATACCAGATGTTTCATATTTACTATCACAGTCACCACCACTTTACTGTATTCATAAGAGCTTAAATCTCGTGTACATACTGTAAATTTCTCTTTATCTTTGTTTTAAATTATTAAAGTGTTTATTCTTTTACATAAACGGCTGCAACTGTAACAACTGCAATTTCCCTCTGGCATCTCAACTTATTTGGAAATGAGGTTGTAGCATTTTAATAAAAATACAGCATACATGCCTTATAATGCTGGAAAATACACGTTCGATGCTAGACTGAAATCTACATACCTCCTTCATTCACATACTACTAGGGCTGAGGATTATGGGATGTAACACACAAACATGAAATTTAAGAGAATGCCCCTCATGCCCAAGTAAGATCTGAATATGTGCTACCTGTGCTGCTCCTTACCTGTAGTTTGCGGGCCATGGCCACCACATCGTGGTCAGGAGGGTTGTACTTGTAGCAGTTGGAGAACATCAGCCGAACGTCTGCAGCGAAAGCCTGAGCATTTGGATACTGGCAACTATCCAGCTTCACCTGTACAACACAAAGCGAGCTCAATACCACAATTCCTTTTCTGATGCCAACACCGACACTTAACCTTGAGAATCGTCCGACACGACCACGGAATCCAAAACTTTACATGAACTTCAAGCTAATCAACGTTCTCTCGCTACAATACCCAGCATGTGTTTTGCAAATACGTCATAAGACCTTTAAGAAAGACAGCGGTCAGAGCGCCCCCTGCTGCTTCTCACCTTGATGGTGCTGAGGTCCATGGGGTGTTTGATGATCTCGTGGTAGTCATGGAGACCGAGAGCCTTGGTGTCCACCGGTCTGTAGAAGGGCCACGCGTAGGCCACATGTTTTTTGCCCAATATCTCCTTCAGCAGACTCCTGCAGTAATGGAGCCGTGGGCCAGGGGGCGCCGTCTGACCTCCCACCGCACCCCCGGAGTCTGGCACGTCCCTCCTGGGCCGGCCGCTCTCCCGCCGCGGACGGGGCTCAGTCGCACCGGGAGACGACTCGCCCAGCTGGTCGCTGGCGGTCGGGGTGGTGGTGTCAGCCTTCCTCTTCTGACTCTTCTTCTGCTGTGAATCAGAATCCAATTCAGAATCAGAACAAAATC
The DNA here is from genome assembly GCF_015220715.1 of Pygocentrus nattereri. Taxonomy (NCBI): domain Eukaryota; kingdom Metazoa; phylum Chordata; class Actinopteri; order Characiformes; family Serrasalmidae; genus Pygocentrus; species Pygocentrus nattereri. The sequence continues at coordinate 42,545,928 of NC_051222.1, read as the reverse complement.
AAAACCACTCAGATTCAATCGAGAATCAGCGTCAGAATTTGTACAGACTGAGAAACTTTTCAGAAACGGTCAAGAACTACAATCAAAACCAAAAACCAAAACATCTCAGAATTAGAACACGTTCAGAAATCAGGATTCAGGAATCAGAACCAGAATCAATATAGAATGAGAAACATTTCAGAATCAGAAACAGAACCAGTTCAAAATTAATGCCAGAGTCTATTTAGAATCAGTCGAGAATCAGAAACAAAATCTGAATCATCTCAGGATCTTAACTGGTTCAGAATAAATTAAGTATCAAAATTACACAGGTCCACAAATTAGAGTTTGACTCTGCTCAAAATCAGCCCAGAATCAGAACTGGTTCAAAATTAGAGTCAGAGTCTGTTCAGAAACAGGATCAAAGCAGAATCAGAAACAGTTCAGAATCAGAAGAAGATGAGAATCAGAATAAGAACCGAATTAGAATCAGTTTGGAATAAGAACCATTTTAGAAACAGAATCACTGAGCAATCAGAAACAGAATGAGTTTGGTTCATAATCAGAAACAGAACCAGAACTGGTGCAGGAAAAGAATCCATGCAGAACCGGTTCACAATCAGAATCAGAGTCGGTCCACCCTGTGCTCACCTTGGTGATAGGCATGGCACTCTGAAGCACAGCCCTGCTGGGCATCGTCGTGACAACAGAGGTGGTGACAGTTGCCATGGAGCTGGACAGGCTGTCGATGGAGAAGGAGGGGTCCAGTGAGGAGGGGGCGACTTCAGTCAGAGACGGAACGGAGATACTGAGAGACTTCGGAGCAGAGGAGTTGGTGGGGAGAGAGGGAGGGGCTGATAGAGAGAGAAAGACAGACACAGAGAGAGAGAGAGAGACAGAGAGAGAGAGAGAGAGAGAGAGACAGAGAGAGACACAGAGAGAGAGAGAGAGAGAGAGAGAGAAAGAGAAAGAGAGAGAGAGAGAGAGAGAGAGAGAGAGAGAGAGAGAGAGAGAAAGAGAAAGAAAGAGGAGAGAGAGAGAGAGAGAGAGACACAGAGAGAGAAAGAAAGAGAGAGAGAGAGAGAAAGAGAAAGAAAGAGAGAGAGAGAGAGAAAGAGAAAGAAAGAGAGAGAGAGAGAGAGAGAGAGAGAGAGATCAGAGGGAGAGACAAAGAGTGAGCAGAGAGAGACAAAGAGAGATCAGAGAGAGAGAGACAAATCAGAGAGACACACAGAGAGATCAGAGACAGAGAAAACAGAGACACAGAGAGAGAGATCAGAGAGAGACCAGAGAGAGATCAGAGAGAGACACATAGAGAGATCAGAGAGACACACAGACAGATTAGAGACATAGAGAAAGATCACAGAGACACAGAGAGAGATCAGAGAGAGCTCAGAGAGAGAGCAAAGAGAGACACAGAGAGAGATCAGAGAGAGACACAGAGACACAGATAGAGATCAGAGAAAGACAGATCAGAGAGAGACACAGAGACATAGAGATCACAGACACAAAGAGACAGAGAGAGATCAGAGAGAGAGCAAAGAGAGACACAGAGAGAGATCAGAGAGAGACACAGACAGAGATCAGAGAGAGACACAGAGACAGATCAGAGAGAGACACAGAGACATAGAGATCACAGACACAAAGAGACAGAGAGAGATCAGAGAGAAAGACAGAGATCAGAGAGAGAGAGACAGAGATCAGAGAGACACACAGAGAGATTAGAGACACAGCGAGATCACAGACACAAAGAGACAGAGAGACGCAGAGAGATCAGAGAGAGAGGGAGATCACAGAGAGACAGAGATAGATCAGAGAGAGACCAGAGAGAGACACAGAGAGAGAGACCAGAGAGAGACACAGAGAGAGATCAGAGAGAGAGGGAGATCACAGAGAGACAGAGATAGATCAGAGAGAGACCAGAGAGAGACACAGAGAGAGAGACCAGAGAGAGACACAGACAGAGATCAGAGAGAGACACAGAGACACAGATAGAGATCCGAGAAAGACACAGAGACAGATCAGAGAGAGACACAGAGACATAGAGATCACAGACACAAAGAGACAGAGAGAGATCAGAGAGAAAGACAGAGATCAGAGAGAGAGAGACAGAGATCAGAGAGACACACAGAGAGATTAGAGACACAGCGAGATCACAGACACAAAGAGACAGAGAGACGCAGAGAGATCAGAGAGAGAGGGAGATCACAGAGAGACAGAGATAGATCAGAGAGAGACCAGAGAGAGACACAGAGAGAGAGACCAGAGAGAGACACAGAGAGAGATCAGAGAGAGAGGGAGATCACAGAGAGACAGAGATAGATCAGAGAGAGACCAGAGAGAGACACAGAGAGAGAGACCAGAGAGAGAGACACAGAGAGAGATCAGAGAGAAAGACACAGAGATCAGAGAGAGAGACAGAGGTCAGAGAGAGAGAGACAGATAGATTAGAGACACAGAGATATCACAGACACAAAGAGACAGAGAAACACAGAGAGATCAGAGAGAGATCACAGACACAGAGAGACAGAGAGAGACACAGAGAGAAAGACACAGAGATCAGAGAGAGAGAGACAGAGACCAGAGAGAGAGAGACAGAGATCAGAGAGACAGACAGAGATCAGAGAGACACACAGAGAGATCACAGACACAAAGAGACAGAGAGACACAGAGAGATCAGAGAGAGATCAGAGAGACACAGAGATCAGAGAGACACAGAGACAGATCAGAGAGAGACACACAGAGAGAGATCAGAGAGACACACAGAGAGAGATCAGAGAGACACACAGAGAGAGATCAGAGAGACACACAGAGAGAGATCAGAGAGAGAGACACAAAGAGACAGAGAGAGACACAGAGAAAGATCAGAGAGAGAAACACAGAGAGATCAGAGAGAGAGACACACAGAGAACAGAGAGACACAGAGAGATCAGAGAGAGATCAGAGAGAGAGAGAGACAGAGAGATCAGAGAGATCAGAGACACAGAAAGAGATCAGAGAGAGAGACAGACACAGAGAGATCAGAGAGATCAGAGACACAGAAAGAGATCAGAGAGAGAGACAGACACAGAGAGATCAGAGAGGGAGGCAGAGAGAGAGAGAGACAGACACAAAGAGATTAGAGACACAGAGAGATCAGAGCTGCTGTTCAGAAATAATATAAGACATGACTGAACATTTGTACTGTAATTGTATTCGACAATTAAAGGGCCCATGTGTGACGATTACAGGGCCCATGTGCGACGATTACAGGGCTTATATGTGACAATTAAAGGGTCCATGTGTGACGATTACAGGGCCCATGTGTGACAATTACAAGGCTTATATGTGACAATTAAAGGGTCCATGTGTGACGATTACAGGGCCCATGTGTGACGATTACAGGGCTTATATGTGACAATTAAAGGGTCCATGTGTGACGATTACAGGGCCCATGTGTGACGATTACAGGGCTTATATGTGACAATTAAAGGGTCCATGTGTGACGATTACAGGGCTTATATGTGACAATTAAAGGGTCCATGTGTGACGATTACAGGGCTTATATGTGACAATTAAAGGGTCCATGTGTGACGATTACAGGGCCCATGTGTGACGATTACAGGGCTTATATGTGACAATTAAAGGGTCCATGTGTGACGATTACAGGGCTTATATGTGACAATTAAAGGGTCCATGTGTGACGATTACAGGGCCCATGTGTGACAATTACAAGGCTTATATGTGACAATTAAAGGGTCCATGTGTGACGATTACAGGGCCCATGTGTGACGATTACAGGGCTTATATGTGACAATTAAAGGGTCCATGTGTGACGATTACAGGGCCCATGTGTGACGATTACAGGGCTTATATGTGACAATTAAAGGGTCCATGTGTGACGATTACAGGGCCCATGTGTGACGATTACAGG
>NC_051222.1:42452036-42537036 GCF_015220715.1 Pygocentrus nattereri | reverse complement strand
TAATGGTATTTGTACTTTCTAGTGTATTTGTATCTTCTAGTGTTTAATCAACCATTAATACTCAAATTACCATCGTTTAATCGTTTACAGCGCTGACATACTTGACACAGCAGCAGTGAATTAAAATAAAGTATCGGAGTCAAAAAAACAAAGCCGCAGTTTTATTGGAATAAACTAAAATTATAATGGAATTCACCAAGTTTTACTGAAAAAATCAAGGCTGTACTAGAATGATATAAGGCTCTACTGGAATAATCCAAGGCTCTACTGGAATAATCCAAGGCTCTACTGGACCAAACCAAGGCTGTACTGGAATAATCCAAGGCTCTACTGGAATAATCTAAGGCTCTACTGGAATAATCTAAGGCTCTACTGGAATAATCTAAGGCTCTACTGGAATAATCCAAGGCTCTACTGGAAAAATCTAAGGCTCTACTGGAATAATCCAAGGCTCTACTGGAATAATCCAAGGCTCTACTGGACCAAACCAAGGCTGTACTGGAATAATCCAAGGCTCTACTGGACCAAACCAAGGCTCTACTGGAATAATCTAAGGCTCTACTGGAATAATCCAAGGCTCTACTGGAATAATCCAAGGCTCTACTGGAATAATCTAAGGCTCTACTGGAATAATCTAAGGCTCTACTGGAATAATCCAAGGCTCTACTGGAAAAATCTAAGGCTCTACTGGAATAATCCAAGGCTCTACTGGAATAATCCAAGGCTCTACTGGACCAAACCAAGGCTGTACTGGAATAATCCAAGGCTCTACTGGAATAATCTAAGGCTCTACTGGAATAATCTAAGGCTCTACTGGACCAAACCAAGGCTCTACTGGAATAATCCAAGGCTCTACTGGAATAATCCAAGGCTCTACTGGACCAAACCAAGGCTGTACTGGAATAATCTAAGGCTCTAGTGGAATAATCCAAGGCTCTACTGGAATAATCTAAGGCTCTACTGGAATAATCTAAGGCTCTACTGGAATAATCCAAGGCTCTACTGGACCAAACTGAAGACTAAAGGAAAACAGTACTGAACAATAAATAAATGAATAAATAAATAAATAAACACCACAAAAGAAATTAGAAGGGGGCGGGGCCTGCGTCTCCGCCCACTGGAAGGTCAAGGCCGAGCGTTCGACGGGAGAGGGCGGGGCTTGTGTGACGCAGTTTCCGCTAGCCGCCGCTCGCTACGCTGCGTAAACGCGTTTGTTGAATTGGCGCTCTGGCCTGGAATTCACGAAGCGGCGCTACGCCAGCGCGCAGGCGTAGCCCAGCACAGCCGTGCAACCGCTACGCTGCGGAAAGAGCGTAACCGCTGTCACGAATACGGCCTTTAGCGGGTTCACAAACATGGCAACACGGGAAAAACGGCTCGACGAACGGGAGGAAGGCGAGCGCGACCCGCTCTAACGGGGAGCCGCGACCGGCCCGGCGAACACGAGCCGAGCCGAGCCGGGCAGCGCCGGACCCCCGGGTCTGGAGCCGCAGCGCCGTGAAGGCGAACGCCGTCCGACACACCTCGGCTCTGAGCCTATGATCCCCGGCTCGGCTGGTGACCGCGGCCCTGCCAGCCGCTCCCGCAGCGCCGCGGGCCGAAAGCCGCGCTGGTCTCCGCCTCTGTCTGTTTACCTACCTTCGGTCCGGAGCTGTCAGTCAGCGCGCCGACCGCCGACCCCCGAAGCGCTGGAAACGTGAAAAAAACACACACGGTGACGCGGGACGCTGCATCGGCGTCACACGCACAGCCACGCCCCCTCAGAGTGACGCACGGGGGCGTCACTTAACCCGTTAATCCCTTCCTCCGGCACATTAGACCGACAGCCCGGAGTGGCTGATCACACACAGCTGATCACACACAGCTGATCACTCACAGCTGATCACCCACAGCTGATCACTCACAGCTGATCACACACAGCTGATCACCCACAGCTGATCACACACAGCTGATCACTCACAGCTGATCACACACAGCTGATCACTCACAGCTGATCACTCACAGCTGATCACTCACAGCTGATCACACACAGCTGATCACTCACAGCTGATCACACACAGCCCGGACTGTCTGATCACACACAGCTGATCACTCACAGCTGATCACTCACAGCTGATCACTCACAGCTGATCACACACAGCCCGGACTGTCTGATCACTCACAGCTGATCACTCACAGCTGATGACACACAGCCCGGACTGTCTGATCACACACAGCTGATCACTCACAGCTGATCACACACAGCTGATCACTCACAGCTGATCACCCACAGCTGATCACACACAGCTGATCACTCACAGCTGATCACACACAGCCCGGACTGTCTGATCACTCACAGCTGATCACTCACAGCTGATCACTCACAGCTGATCACACACAGCCCGGACTGTCTGATCACCCACAGCTGATCACTCACAGCTGATCACACACAGCCCGGACTGTCTGATCACACACAGCTGATCACTCACAGCTGATCACACACAGCCCGGACTGTCTGATCACACACAGCTGATCACTCACAGCTGATCACACACAGCCCGAACTGTCTGATCACACACAGCTGATCACTCACAGCTGATCACACACAGCTGATCACCCACAGCTGATCACTCACAGCTGATCACACAAAGCCCGGACTGTCTGATCACACACAGCTGATCACTCACAGCTGATCACACACAGCTGATCACACACAGCCCGGAGTGGCTGATCACCCACAGCTGCTCACACACAGCTGATCACACACAGCTGATCACTCACAGCTGATCACCCACAGCTGATCACTCACAGCTGATCACTCACAGCTGATCACACACAGCCCGGACTGTCTGATCACCCACAGCTGATCACTCACAGCTGATCACACACAGCCCGGACTGTCTGATCACACACAGCTGATCACTCACAGCTGATCACATACAGCTGATCACTCACAGCTGATCACTCACAGCTGATCACACACAGCTGATCACTCACAGCTGATCACTCACAGCTGATCACACACAGCTGATCACTCACAGCTGATCACACACAGCTGATCACTCACAGCTGATCACTCACAGCTGATCACACACAGCTGATCACACACAGCCCGGACTGTCTGATCACACACAGCTGATCACTCACAGCTGATCACTCACAGCTGATCACACACAGCTGATCACACACAGCCCGGACTGTCTGATCACACACAGCTGATCTCTCACAGCTGATCACACACAGCTGATCACACACAGCTGATCACTCACAGCTGATCACACACAGCTGATCACACACAGCTGATCACTCACAGCTGATCACACACAGCCCGGACTGTCTGATCACTCACAGCTGATCACTCACAGCTGATCACTCACAGCTGATCACACACAGCCCGGACTGTCTGATCACCCACAGCTGATCACTCACAGCTGATCACACACAGCATGGACTGTCTGATCACACACAGCTGATCACTCACAGCTGATCACACACAGCTGATCACACACAGCCTGGACTGTTTGATCACACACAGCTGATCACTCACAGCTGATCACATACAGCTGATCACTCACAGCTGATCACTCACAGCTGATCACACACAGCTGATCACTCACAGCTGATCACTCACAGCTGATCACACACAGCTGATCACTCACAGCTGATCACACACAGCTGATCACTCACAGCTGATCACTCACAGCTGATCACACACAGCTGATCACTCACAGCTGATCACACACAGCTGATCACTCACAGCTGATCACACACAGCTGATCACACACAGCCCGGACTGTCTGATCAATCACAGCTGATCACTCACAGCTGATCACTCACAGCTGAGCACACACAGCTGATCACACACAGCCCGGACTGTCTGATCACCCACAGCTGATCACACACAGCTGATCACTCACAGCTGATCACACACAGCTGATCACACACAGCCCGGACTGTCTGATCACACACAGCTGATCACACACAGCTGATCACACACAGCCCGGACTGTCTGATCACACACAGCCCGGACTGTCTGATCACACACAGCTGATCACACACAGCTGATCACACACAGCCTGGACTGTCTGATCACACACAGCTGATCACACACAGCTGATCGCACACAGCACGGACTGGCTGATCACACACAGCTGATCACACACAGCTGATCACACACAGCCCGGACTGTCTAATCACACACAGCTGATCACTCACAGCTGATCACACACAGCCCGGACTGTCTGATCACACACAGCCCGGACTGTCTGATCACACACAGCTGATCACACACAGCTGATCACACACAGCCCGGACTGTCTGATCACACACAGCTGATCACACACAGCCGATCACACACAGCCGATCACACACAGCCCGCACTGTCTGATCACACACAGCTGATCACACACAGCCGATCACACACAGCCCGGACTGTCTGATCATACACAGCTGATCACACACAGCTGATCACACACAGCCTGGACTGTCTGATCACACACAGCTGATCACTCACAGCTAATCACCCACAGCTGATCACTCACAGCTGATCACTCACAGCTGATCACTCAAAGCTGATCACACACAGCCCGGACTGTCTGATCACCCACAGCTGATCACTCACAGCTGATCACACACAGCCCGGACTGTCTGATCACACACAGCTGATCACTCACAGCTGATCACATACAGCTGATCACTCACAGCTGATCACTCACAGCTGATCACACACAGCTGATCACTCACAGCTGATCACACACAGCTGATCACTCACAGCTGATCACACACAGCTGATCACTCACAGCTGATCACACACAGCTGATCACTCACAGCTAATCACACACAGCTGATCACTCACAGCTGATCACTCACAGCTGATCACACACAGCTGATCACACATAGGCCGGACTGTCTGATCACACACAGCTGATCACTCACAGCTGATCACTCACAGCTGATCACACACAGCTGATCACACACAGCCCGGACTGTCTGATCACCCACAGCTGATCACACACAGCTGATCACACACAGCCTGGACTGTCTGATCACACACAGCTGATCACACACAGCTGATCACACACAGCCCGGACTGTCTGATCACACACAGCTGTTCACACACAGCTGATCACACACAGCCCGGACTGTCTGATCACACACAGCCCGGACTGTCTGATCACCCACAGGTGATCACTCACAGCTGATCACTCACAGCTGATCACACACAGCCCGGACTGTCTGATCACCCACAGCTGATCACTCACAGCTGATCACACACAGCCCGGACTGTCTGATCACCCACAGCTGATCACTCACAGCTGATCACACACAGCTGATCACACACAGCCCGGACTGTCTGATCACACACAGCCCGGACTGTCTGATCACACACAGCTGATCACACACAGCCTGGACTGTCTGATCACACACAGCTGATCACACACAGCTGATCACACACAGCCCGGACTGTCTGATCACACACAGCTGATCACACACAGCCCGGACTGTCTGATCACACACAGCTGATCACACACAGCCCGGACTGTCTGATCACACACAGCTGATTACACACAGCTGATCGCACACAGCCCGGACTGGCTGATCACACACAGCTGATCACACACAGCTGATCACACACAGCCGATCACACACAGCCGATCACACACAGCCCGGACTGTCTGATCACACACAGCCGATCACACACAGCTGATCACACACAGCTGATCACTCATAGCCCGGACTGTCTGATCACACACAGCTGATTGCACACAGCCCGGACTGTCTGATCACACACAGCTGATCGCACACAGCTGATCACACACAGCCCGGACTGTCTGATCACACACAGCTGATCACACACAGCCCGGACTGTCTGATCACACACAGCTGATCACACACAGCTGATCGCACACAGCCCGGACTGGCTAATCACACACAGCTGATCACACACAGCTGATCACACACAGCCCAGACTGTCTGATCACACACAGCTGATCACTCACAGCTGACCACACACAGCCCGGACTGTCTGATCACACACAGCCCGGACTGTCTGATCACACACAGCTGATCACACACAGCTGATCACTCACAGCTGATCACACACAGCTGATCACACACAGCCCGGACTGTCTGATCACTCACAGCTGATCACACACAGCCCGGACTGTCTGATCACACACAGCTGATCACACACAGCTGATCACACACAGCCCAGACTTGCTGATCACACACAGCCCGGATTGTCTGATCACACACAGATGATCGCACACAGCCGATCACACACAGCCCGGACTGTCTGATCACACACAGCTGATCACACACAGCCGATCACACACAGCCCGGACTGTCTGATCACACACAGCTGATCACACACAGCCGATCACACACAGCCCGGACTGTCTGATCACACACAGCTGATCACTCACAGCTGATCACACACAGCCTGGACTGTCTGATCACACACAGCTGATCACACACAGCTGATCACACACAGCCTAGACTGTCTGATCACACACAGCTGATCACACACAGCCCGGACTGTCTGATCACACACAGCCGATCACACACAGCCCAGACTGTCTGATCACACACAGCTGATCACACACAGCCCGGAATGTCTGATCACACACAGCCCGGACTGTCTGATCACACACAGCTGATCACACACAGCTGATCACATACAGCCCGGACTGTCTGATCACACACAGCTGATCACACACAGCCCAGACTGTCTGATCACACACAGCTGATCACACACAGCCCGGACTGTCTGATCACACGCAGCTGATCACACACAGCCGATCACACACAGCCCGGACTGTCTGTTCACACACAGCTGATCACACACAGCTGATCACACACAGCCTGGACTGTCTGATCACACACAGCTGATCACACACAGCCCGGACTGTCTGATCACACACAGCTGATCACACACAGCCCGGACTGTCTGATCACACACAGCCGATCACACACAGCCCAGACTGTCTGATCACACACAGCTGATCACACACAGCCCGGACTGTCTGATCACACACAGCCCAGACTGTCTGATCACACACAGCTGATCACACACAGCCCAGACTCGCTGATCACATACAGTTCATCAGCCACAGCCCGGACTGGCTGATTCGTCAAATGGACATCGTGCTAAAGAGGAACACCGTGTTACAGCGCAGGGCTGCCTTTCACTACTCTATTTACACTTTTTGGTTAAAAAATATGAAAGATTTTTTTTTTTTTTTATATTTTCCCATTTTGAATTTGATGCCAATAACACGTTCCTAAACAGTTGGGATGGCGTCTGTTTACCGCTGTGTTTCATCACTTCTTTAACAGCGCTCTGTGTTTGGGAACTGAGGAGACGCTGCTGTAGTTCTGAAAGTGAAATGTTTTCTGTTCTTGTTTGATTCAGGATTTCACCCAGAATGTTTCCAAAACATGTTTATATCATTCAGCTTTAATGGCGCCTTCACAGATGAGCAGGTCACCCAGGCCATGTGCACTAATGCCCCCTAAACCATCATGAACACTGGCTTTAGAACTGAGCACTGATAACAAGCTGAGTGGTCTTCAGCCCGGAGGACACAGTGTCCATGATTTCCATAAAGAATTTCAGATGTTGATCCGTCGGACCACCGGACACTTTTCCACCTCAGTCCATTTTAAATGAGCTCAGGCCCAGAGAAGGTGGCAGCGTTTCTGGATCCTGTTTACACACAGCTGATCACACACAGCTGATCAGACACAGCCTGGACTGTCTGATCACACACAGCTGATCACACACAGCTGATCACACACAGCCTGGACTGTCTGATCACACACAGCTGATCACACACAGCCCGGACTGTCTGATCACACACAGCCGATCACACACAGCCCAGACTGTCTGATCACACACAGCTGATCACACACAGCCCGGACTGTCTGATCACACACAGCCCGGACTGTCTGATCACACACAGCCGATCACACACAGCTGATCGCACACAGCTCGGACTGGCTGATCACACACAGCTGATCACACACAGCTGATCACAGACAGCCCAGACTGTCTGATCACACACAGCTGATCACTCACAGCTGACCACACACAGCCCGGACTGTCTGATCACACACAGCCCGGACTGTCTGATCACACACAGCTGATCACTCACAGCTGATCACTCACAGCTGATCACACACAGCTGATCACACACAGCCCGGACTGTCTGATCACACACAGCTGATCACTCACAGCTGATCACTCACAGCTGATCACACACAGCTGATCACACACAGCCCGGACTGTCTGATCACCCACAGCTGATCACACACAGCTTGGACTGTCTGATCACACACAGCTGATCACACACAGCTGATCACACACAGCCCGGACTGTCTGATCACACACAGCTGATCACTCACAGCTGATCACTCACAGCTGATCACACACAGCTGATCACACAGAGCCCAGACTGTCTGATCACCCACAGCTGATCACTCACAGCTGATCACTCACACAGCTGATCACACACAGCCCGGACTGTCTGATCACTCACAGCTGATCACTCACAGCTGATCACACACAGCCCGGACTGTCTGATCACCCACAGCTGATCACTCACAGCTGATCACACACAGCTGATCACTCACAGCCCGGACTGTCTGATCACACACAGCTGATCACACACAGCCTGGACTGTCTGATCACACACAGCTGATCACACACAGCTGATCACACACAGCCCGGACTGTCTGATCACACACAGCTGATCACACACAGCTGATCACACACAGCCCGGACTGTCTGATCACACACAGCCCGGACTGTCTGATCACACACAGCTGATCACACACAGCCTGGACTGTCTGATCACACACAGCTGATCGCACACAGCCCGGACTTGCTGATCACACACAGCTGATCACACACAGCTGATCACACACAGCCCGGACTGTCTAATCACACACAGCTGATCACTCACAGCTGATCACACACAGCCCGGACTGTCTGATCACACACAGCCCGGACTGTCTGATCACACACAGCTGATCACACACAGCTGATCACACACAGCCCGGACTGTCTGATCACACACAGCTGATCACACACAGCCGATCACACACAGCCGATCACACACAGCCCGGACTGTCTGATCACACACAGCCCGGACTGTCTGATCACACACAGCCGATCACACACAGCTGATCACACACAGCTGATCACTCATAGCCCGGACTGTCTGATCACACACAGCTGATTGCACACAGCCCGGACTGTCTGATCACACAGCCCGGATTGTCTGATCACCCACAGCTGATCACTCACAGCTGATCACACACAGCCCGGAGTGGCTGATCACTCACAGCTGATCACACACAGCTGATCACACACAGCCCGGACTGTCTGATCACACACAGCTGATCACACACAGCCCGGAGTGGCTGATCACTCACAGCTGATCACTCACAGCTGATCACCCACAGCTGATCACTCACAGCTGATCACTCACAGCTGATCACACACAGCCCGGACTGTCTGATCACCCACAGCTGATCACTCACAGCTGATCACACACAGCCCGGACTGTCTGATCACACACAGCCCGGATTGTCTGATCACACACAGCTGATCACTCACAGCTTATCACACACAGCCCGGACTGTCTGATCACACACAGCTGATCACTCACAGCTGATCACACACAGCTGATCACTCACAGCTGATCACTCACAGCTGATCACTCACAGCTGATCACACACAGCTGATCACACACAGCTGATCACTCACAGCTGATCACACACAGCTGATCACACACAGCTGATCACTCACAGCTGATCACTCACAGCTGATCACACACAGCTGATCACTCACAGCTGATCACTCACAGCTGATCACACACAACTGATCACACACAGCTGATCACTCACAGCTGATCACTCACAGCTGATCACACACAGCTGATCACAGACAGCCCGGACTGTCTGATCACCCACAGCTGATCACTCACAGCTGATCACACACAGCCCGGACTGTCTGATCACACACAGCCGATCACACACAGCCCGGACTGTCTGATCACACACAGCCGATCACACACAGCTGATCACACACAGCTGATCACTCATAGCCCGGACTGTCTGATCACACACAGCTGATTGCACACAGCCCGGACTGTCTGATCACACACAGCCCGGATTGTCTGATCACCCACAGCTGATCACTCACAGCTGATCACACACAGCCCGGAGTGGCTGATCACTCACAGCTGATCACTCACAGCTGATCACACACAGCCCGGACTCTCTGATCACACACAGCTGATCACACACAGCCCGGAGTGGCTGTTCACTCACAGCTGATCACTCACAGCTGATCACCCACAGGTGATCACTCACAGCTGATCACTCAGAGTTGATCACACACAGCCCGGACTGGCTGATCACACACAGCTGATCACACACAGCTGATCACACACAGCCCGGACTGTCTAATCACACACAGCTGATCACTCACAGCTGATCACACACAGCCCGGACTGTCTGATCACACACAGCCCGGACTGTCTGATCACACACAGCTGATCACACACAGCTGATCGCACACAGCTCGGACTGGCTGATCACACACAGCTGATCACACACAGCTGATCACACACAGCCCGGACTGTCTGATCACACACAGCTGATCACTCACAGCTGACCACACACAGCCCGGACTGTCTGATCACACACAGCCCGGACTGTCTGATCACACACAGCTGATCACTCACAGCTGATCACTCACAGCTGATCACACACAGCTGATCACACACAGCCCGGACTGTCTGATCACACACAGCTGATCACTCACAGCTGATCACTCACAGCTGATCACACACAGCTGATCACACACAGCCCGGACTGTCTGATCACCCACAGCTGATCACACACAGCTGATCACACACAGCCCGGACTGGCTGATCACACACAGCTGATCACACACAGCTGATCACACACAGCCCGGACTGTCTGATCACACACAGCTGATCACTCACAGCTGATCACTCACAGCTGATCACACACAGCTGATCACACACAGCCCGGACTGTCTGATCACTCACAGCTGATCACTCACAGCTGATCACACACAGCCCGGACTGTCTGATCACCCACAGCTGATCACTCACAGCTGATCACTCACAGCTGATCACACACAGCCCGGACTGTCTAATCACTCACAGCTGATCACTCACAGCTGATCACACACAGCCCGGACTGTCTGATCACCCACAGCTGATCACTCACAGCTGATCACACACAGCCGATCACACACAGCCCGGACTGTCTGATCACACACAGCCCGGACTGTCTGATCACACACAGCCGATCACACACAGCTGATCACACACAGCTGATCACTCATAGCCCGGACTGTCTGATCACACACAGCTGATTGCACACAGCCCGGAGTGTCTGATCACACAGCCCGGATTGTCTGATCACCCACAGCTGATCACTCACAGCTGATCACACACAGCCCGGAGTGGCTGATCACTCACAGCTGATCACACACAGCTGATCACACACAGCCCGGACAGTCTGATCACACACAGCTGATCACACACAGCCCGGAGTGGCTGATCACTCACAGCTGATCACTCACAGCTGATCACCCACAGCTGATCACTCACAGCTAATCACTCACAGCTGATCACACACAGCCCGGACTGTCTGATCACCCACAGCTGATCACTCACAGCTGATCACACACAGCCCGGACTGTCTGATCACACACAGCCCGGATTGTCTGATCACCCACAGCTGATCACTCACAGCTTATCACACACAGCCCAGACTGTCTGATCACACACAGCTGATCACTCACAGCTGATCACACACAGCTGATCACTCACAGCTGATCACTCACAGCTGATCACTCACAGCTGATCACACACAGCTGATCACACACAGCTGATCACTCACAGCTGATCACACACAGCTGATCACACACAGCTGATCACTCACAGCTGATCACTCACAGCTGATCACACACAGCTGATCACACACAGCTGATCACTCACAGCTGATCACTCACAGCTGATCACACACAACTGATCACACACAGCTGATCACTCACAGCTGATCACTCACAGCTGATCACTCACAGCTGATCACACACAGCTGATCACAGACAGCCCGGACTGTCTGATCACCCACAGCTGATCACTCACAGCTGATCACACACAGCCCGGACTGTCTGATCACACACAGCCGATCACACACAGCCCGGACTGTCTGATCACACACAGCCGATCACACACAGCTGATCACACACAGCTGATCACTCATAGCCCGGACTGTCTGATCACACACAGCTGATTGCACACAGCCCGGACTGTCTGATCACACACAGCCCGGATTGTCTGATCACCCACAGCTGATCACTCACAGCTGATCACACACAGCCCGGAGTGGCTGATCACTCACAGCTGATCACTCACAGCTGATCACACACAGCCCGGACTCTCTGATCACACACAAGCTGATCACACACAGACCGGAGTGGCTGTTCACTCACAGCTGATCACTCACAGCTGATCACCCACAGCTGATCACTCACAGCTGATCACTCACAGCTGATCACACACAGCCCGGACTGGCTGATCACACACAGCTGATCACACACAGCTGATCACACACAGCCCGGACTGTCTAATCACACACAGCTGATCACTCACAGCTGATCACACACAGCCCGGACTGTCTGATCACACACAGCCCGGACTGTCTGATCACACACAGCTGATCACACACAGCTGATCGCACACAGCTCGGACTGGCTGATCACACACAGCTGATCACACACAGCTGATCACACACAGCCCGGACTGTCTGATCACACACAGCTGATCACTCACAGCTGACCACACACAGCCCGGACTGTCTGATCACACACAGCCCGGACTGTCTGATCACACACAGCCCGGACTGTCTGATCACACACAGCTGATCACTCACAGCTGATCACTCACAGCTGATCACACACAGCTGATCACACACAGCCCGGACTGTCTGATCACACACAGCTGATCACTCACAGCTGATCACTCACAGCTGATTACACACAGCTGATCACACACAGCCCGGACTGTCTGATCACCCACAGCTGATCACACACAGCTGATCACACACAGCCCGGACTGGCTGATCACACACCGCTGATCACACACAGCTGATCACACACAGCCCGGACTGTCTAATCACACACAGCTGATCACTCACAGCTGATCACTCACAGCTGATCACACACAGCTGATCACACACAGCCCGGACTGTCTGATCACTCACAGCTGATCACTCACAGCTGATCACACACAGCCCGGACTGTCTGATCACCCACAGCTGATCACTCACAGCTGATCACTCACAGCTGATCACACACAGCCCGGACTGTCTGATCACTCACAGCTGATCACTCACAGCTGATCACACACAGCCCGGACTGTCTCATCACCCACAGCTGATCACTCACAGCTGATCACACACAGCTGATCACTCACAGCCCGGACTGTCTGATCACACACAGCTGATCACACACAGCCTGGACTGTCTGATCACACACAGCTGATCACACACAGCTGATCACACACAGCCCGGACTGTCTGATCACACACAGCTGATCACACACAGCTGATCACACACAGCCTGGACTGTCTGATCCACACACAGCTGATCGCACACAGCCCGGACTGGCCTGATCTACACACAGCTTGATCACACACAGTCTGATCGCACACAGCCCGGACTGGCTGATCACACACAGCTGATCACACACAGCTGATCACACACAGCCCGGACTGGTCTGATCACACACAGCTCCGGACTGTCTGATCACACACAGCTGATCACACCACAGCTGATCACACACAGCCCCGGACTGTCTGATCACACACAGCTGATCACACACATCCGATCACACACAGCCGATCACACACAGCCCGGACTGTCTGATCACACACAGCCGATCACACACAGCTGATCACACACAGCTGATCACTCATAGCCCGGACTGTCTGATCACACACAGCTGATTGCACACAGCCCGGACTGTCTGATCACACACAGCCCGGATTGTCTGATCACCCACAGCTGATCACTCACAGCTGATCACACACAGCCCGGAGTGGCTGATCACTCACAGCTGATCACTCACAGCTGATCACAACACAGCCCGGACTGTCTGATCACACACAGCTGATCACTCACAGGCTGATCACACACAGCCCGGAGTGGCTGATCACTCACAGCTGATCACTCACAGCTGATCACACACAGCCCGGACTGTCTGATCACACACAGCTGATCACACACAGCCCGGAGTGGCTGATCACTCACAGCTGAATCACTCACAGCTGATCACCCAACAGCTGATCACTCACAGCTGATCACTCACAGCTGATCACTCACAGCTGATCACACACAGCCCGGACTGTCTGATCACCCACAGCTGATCACTCACAGCTGATCACACACAGCCCGGACTGTCTGATCACACACAGTCCGGATTGACTGATCACCCACAGCTGATCACTCACGGCTTATCACACACAGCCCGGACTGTCTGATCACACACAGCTGATCACTCACAGCTGATCACACACAGCTGATCACTCACATCTGATCACTCACAGCTGATCACTCACAGCTGATCACACACAGCTGATCACACACAGCTGATCACACACAGCCCGGACTGTCTGATCACACACAGCTGATCACTCACAGCTGATCACTCACAGCTGATCACACACAGCTGATCACACACAGCCCGGACTGTCTGATCACACACAGCCCGGACTGTCTGATCACACACAGCTGATCACTCACAGCTGATCACTCACAGCTGATCACACACAGCTGATCACACACAGCCCGGACTGTCTGATCACACACAGCTGATCACTCACAGCTGATCACTCACAGCTGATCACACACAGCTGATCACACATCAGCCCGGACTGTCTGATCACCCACAGCTGATCACACACAGCTGATCACACACAGCCCGGACTGGCTGATCACACACAGCTGATCACACACAGCTGATCACACACAGCCCGGACTGTCTGATCACACACAGCTGATCACTCACAGCTGATCACTCACAGCTGATCACACACAGCTGATCACACACAGCCCGGACTGTCTGATCACTCACAGCTGATCACTCACAGCTGATCACACACAGCCCGGACTGTCTGATCACCCACAGCTGATCACTCACAGCTGATCACTCACAGCTGATCACACACAGCCCGGACTGTCTGATCACTCACAGCTGATCACTCACAGCTGATCACACACAGCCCGGACTGTCTGATCACCCACAGCTGATCACTCACAGCTGATCACACACAGCCGATCACACACAGCCCGGACTGTCTGATCACACACAGCCCGGACTGTCTGATCACACACAGCCGATCACACACAGCTGATCACACACAGCTGATCACTCATAGCCCGGACTGTCTGATCACACACAGCTGATTGCACACAGCCCGGAGTGTCTGATCACACAGCCCGGATTGTCTGATCACCCACAGCTGATCACTCACAGCTGATCACACACAGCCCGGAGTGGCTGATCACTCACAGCTGATCACACACAGCTGATCACACACAGCCCGGACAGTCTGATCACACACAGCTGATCACACACAGCCCGGAGTGGCTGATCACTCACAGCTGATCACTCACAGCTGATCACCCCAGCTGATCACTCACAGCTGATCACTCACAGCTGATCACACACAGCCCGGACTGTCTGATCACCCACAGCTGATCACTCACAGCTGATCACACACAGCCCGGACTGTCTGATCACACACAGCCCAGACTGTCTGATCACACACAGCTGATCACTCACAGCTGATCACACACAGCTGATCACTCACAGCTGATCACTCACAGCTGATCACACACAGCTGATCACTCACAGCTGATCACTCACAGCTGATCACTCACAGCTGATCACACACAGCTGATCACACACAGCTGATCACTCACAGCTGATCACACACAGCTGATCACACACAGCTGATCACTCACAGCTGATCACTCACAGCTGATCACACACAGCTGATCACACACAGCTGATCACTCACAGCTGATCACTCACAGCTGATCACACACAACTGATCACACACAGCTGATCACTCACAGCTGATCACTCACAGCTGATCACTCACAGCTGATCACACACAGCTGATCACAGACAGCCCGGACTGTCTGATCACCCACAGCTGATCACTCACAGCTGATCACACACAGCCCGGACTGTCTGATCACACACAGCCGATCACACACAGCCCGGGACTGTCTGATCACACACAGCCGATCACACACAGCTGATCACACACAGCTGATCACTCATAGCCCGGACTGTCTGATCACACACAGCTGATTGCACACAGCCCGGACTGTCTGATCACACACAGCCCGGATTGTCTGATCACCCACAGCTGATCACTCACAGCTGATCACACACAGCCCGGAGTGGCTGATCACTCACAGCTGATCACTCACAGCTGATCACACACAGCCCGGACTCTCTGATCACACACAGCTGATCACACACAGCCCGGAGTGGCTGTTCACTCACAGCTGATCACTCACAGCTGATCACCCACAGCTGATCACTCACAGCTGATCACTCACAGCTGATCACACACAGCCCGGACTGGCTGATCACACACAGCTGATCACACACAGCTGATCACACACAGCCCGGACTGTCTAATCACACACAGCTGATCACTCACAGCTGATCACACACAGCCCGGACTGTCTGATCACACACAGCCCGGACTGTCTGATCACACACAGCTGATCACACACAGCTGATCGCACACAGCTCGGACTGGCTGATCACACACAGCTGATCACACACAGCTGATCACACACAGCCCGGACTGTCTGATCACACACAGCTGATCACTCACAGCTGACCACACACAGCCCGGACTGTCTGATCACACACAGCCCGGACTGTCTGATCACACACAGCCCGGACTGTCTGATCACACACAGCTGATCACTCACAGCTGATCACTCACAGCTGATCACACACAAGCTGATCACACACAGCCCGGACTGTCTGATCACACACAGCTGATCACTCACAGCTGATCACTCACAGCTGATTACACACAGCTGATCACACACAGCCCGGACTGTCTGATCACCCACAGCTGATCACACACAGCTGATCACACACAGCCCGGACTGGCTGATCACACACAGCTGATCACACACAGCTGATCACACACAGCCCGGACTGTCTAATCACACACAGCTGATCACTCACAGCTGATCACTCACAGCTGATCACACACAGCTGATCACACACAGCCCGGACTGTCTGATCACTCACAGCTGATCACTCACAGCTGATCACACACAGCCCGGACTGTCTGATCACCCACAGCTGATCACTCACAGCTGATCACTCACAGCTGATCACACACAGCCCGGACTGTCTGATCACACACAGCTGATCACTCACAGCTGATCACACACAGCCCGGACTGTCTGATCACCCACAGCTGATCACTTCACAGCTGATCACACACAGCCCGGACTGTCTGGATCACCCACAGCTGATCACTCACAGCTGATCACACACAGCTGATCACTCACAGCCCGGACTGTCTGATCACACACAGCTGATCACACACAGCCTGGACTGTCTGATCACACACAGCTGATCACACACAGCTGATCACACACAGCCCGGACTGTCTGATCACACACAGCTGATCACACACAGCTGATCACACACAGCCTGGACTGTCTGATCACACACAGCTGATCGCACACAGCCCGGACTGGCTGATCACACACAGCTGATCACACACAGCTGATCGCACACAGCCCGGACTGGCTGATCACACACAGCTGATCACACACAGCTGATCACACACAGCCCGGACTGTCTGATCACACACAGCCCGGACTGTCTGATCACACACAGCTGATCACACACAGCTGATCACACACAGCCCGGACTGTCTGATCACACACAGCTGATCACACACATCCGATCACACACAGCCGATCACACACAGCCCGGACTGTCTGATCACACACAGCCGATCACACACAGCTGATCACACACAGCTGATCACTCATAGCCCGGACTGTCTGATCACACACAGCTGATTGCACACAGCCCGGACTGTCTGATCACACACAGCCCGGATTGTCTGATCACCCACAGCTGATCACTCACAGCTGATCACACACAGCCCGGAGTGGCTGATCACTCACAGCTGATCACTCACAGCTGATCACACACAGCCCGGATTGTCTGATCACCCACAGCTGATCACTCACAGCTGATCACACACAGCCCGGAGTGGCTGATCACTCACAGCTGATCACTCACAGCTGATCACACACAGCCCGGACTGTCTGATCACACACAGCTGATCAGTCACAGCTGATCACACACAGCCCGGAGTGGCTGATCACTCACAGCTGATCACTCACAGCTGATCACACACAGCCCGGACTGTCTGATCACACACAGCTGATCACACACAGCCCGGAGTGGCTGATCACTCACAGCTGATCACTCACAGCTGATCACCCACAGCTGATCACTCACAGCTGATCACTCACAGCTGATCACTCACAGCTGATCACACACAGCCCGGACTGTCTGATCACCCACAGCTGATCACTCACAGCTGATCACACACAGCCCGGACTGTCTGATCACACACAGCCCGGATTGTCTGATCACCCACAGCTGATCACTCACGGCTTATCACACACAGCCCGGACTGTCTGATCACACACAGCTGATCACTCACAGCTGATCACACACAGCTGATCACTCACATCTGATCACTCACAGCTGATCACTCACAGCTGATCACACACAGCTGATCACACACAGCTGATCACTCACAGCTGATCACTCACAGCTGATCACTCACAGCTGATCACACACAGCCCGGACTGTCTGATCACACACAGCTGATCGCACACAGCTGATCACACACAGCCCGGACTGTCTGATCACACACAGCTGATCACACACAGCCCGGACTGTCTGATCACACACAGCTGATCACACACAGCTGATCGCACACAGCCCGGACTGGCTGATCACACACAGCTGATCACACACAGCTGACCACACACAGCCCGGACTGTCTGATCACACACAGCCCGGACTGTCTGATCACACACAGCTGATCACACACAGCTGATCACTCACAGCTGATCACACACAGCTGATCACACACAGCCCGGACTGTCTGATCACTCACAGCTGATCGCACACAGCTGATCACACACAGTCCGGACTGTCTGATCACACACAGCTGATCACACACAGCCGATCACACACAGCGCGGACTGTCTGATCACACACAGCTGATCACACACAGCTGATCACACACAGCCTGGACTGTCTGATCACACACAGCTGATCACACACAGCCCGGACTGTCTGATCACACACAGCCGATCACACACAGCCCGGACTGTCTGATCACACACAGCCGATCACACACAGCCCGGACTGTCTGATCACACACAGCCGATCACACACAGCTGATCACACACAGCTGATCACTCATAGCCCGGACTGTCTGATCACACACAGCTGATTGCACACAGCCCGGACTGTCTGATCACACACAGCCCGGATTGTCTGATCACCCACAGCTGATCACTCACAGCTGATCACACACAGCCCGGAGTGGCTGATCACTCACAGCTGATCACTCACAGCTGATCACACACAGCCCGGACTCTCTGATCACACACAGCTGATCACACACAGCCCGGAGTGGCTGTTCACTCACAGCTGATCACTCACAGCTGATCACCCACAGCTGATCACTCACAGCTGATCACTCACAGCTGATCACACACAGCCCGGACTGGCTGATCACACACAGCTGATCACACACAGCTGATCACACACAGCCCGGACTGTCTAATCACACACAGCTGATCACTCACAGCTGATCACACACAGCCCGGACTGTCTGATCACACACAGCCCGGACTGTCTGATCACACACAGCTGATCACACACAGCTGATCGCACACAGCTCGGACTGGCTGATCACACACAGCTGATCACACACAGCTGATCACACACAGCCCGGACTGTCTGATCACACACAGCTGATCACTCACAGCTGACCACACACAGCCCGGACTGTCTGATCACACACAGCCCGGACTGTCTGATCACACACAGCCCGGACTGTCTGATCACACACAGCTGATCACTCACAGCTGATCACTCACAGCTGATCACACACAGCTGATCACACACAGCCCGGACTGTCTGATCACACACAGCTGATCACTCACAGCTGATCACTCACAGCTGATTACACACAGCTGATCACACACAGCCCGGACTGTCTGATCACCCACAGCTGATCACACACAGCTGATCACACACAGCCCGGACTGGCTGATCACACACCGCTGATCACACACAGCTGATCACACACAGCCCGGACTGTCTAATCACACACAGCTGATCACTCACAGCTGATCACTCACAGCTGATCACACACAGCTGATCACACACAGCCCGGACTGTCTGATCACTCACAGCTGATCACTCACAGCTGATCACACACAGCCCGGACTGTCTGATCACCCACAGCTGATCACTCACAGCTGATCACTCACAGCTGATCACACACAGCCCGGACTGTCTGATCACTCACAGCTGATCACTCACAGCTGATCACACACAGCCCGGACTGTCTGATCACCCACAGCTGATCACTCACAGCTGATCACACACAGCCCGGACTGTCTGATCACCCACAGCTGATCACTCACAGCTGATCACACACAGCTGATCACTCACAGCCCGGACTGTCTGATCACACACAGCTGATCACACACAGCCTGGACTGTCTGATCACACACAGCTGATCACACACAGCTGATCACACACAGCCCGGACTGTCTGATCACACACAGCTGATCACACACAGCTGATCACACACAGCCTGGACTGTCTGATCACACACAGCTGATCGCACACAGCCCGGACTGGCTGATCACACACAGCTGATCACACACAGCTGATCGCACACAGCCCGGACTGGCTGATCACACACAGCTGATCACACACAGCTGATCACACACAGCCCGGACTGTCTGATCACACACAGCCCGGACTGTCTGATCACACACAGCTGATCACACACAGCTGATCACACACAGCCCGGACTGTCTGATCACACACAGCTGATCACACACATCCGATCACACACAGCCGATCACACACAGCCCGGACTGTCTGATCACACACAGCCGATCACACACAGCTGATCACACACAGCTGATCACTCATAGCCCGGACTGTCTGATCACACACAGCTGATTGCACACAGCCCGGACTGTCTGATCACACACAGCCCGGATTGTCTGATCACCCACAGCTGATCACTCACAGCTGATCACACACAGCCCGGAGTGGCTGATCACTCACAGCTGATCACTCACAGCTGATCACACACAGCCCGGACTGTCTGATCACACACAGCTGATCACTCACAGCTGATCACACACAGCCCGGAGTGGCTGATCACTCACAGCTGATCACTCACAGCTGATCACACACAGCCCGGACTGTCTGATCACACACAGCTGATCACACACAGCCCGGAGTGGCTGATCACTCACAGCTGATCACTCACAGCTGATCACCCACAGCTGATCACTCACAGCTGATCACTCACAGCTGATCACTCACAGCTGATCACACACAGCCCGGACTGTCTGATCACCCACAGCTGATCACTCACAGCTGATCACACACAGCCCGGACTGTCTGATCACACACAGCCCGGATTGTCTGATCACCCACAGCTGATCACTCACGGCTTATCACACACAGCCCGGACTGTCTGATCACACACAGCTGATCACTCACAGCTGATCACTCACAGCTGATCACACACAGCTGATCACACACAGCTGATCACTCACAGCTGATCACTCACAGCTGATCACTCACAGCTGATCACACACAGCCTGGACTGTCTGATCACACACAGCTGATCGCACACAGCTGATCACACACAGCCCGGACTGTCTGATCACACACAGCTGATCACTCACAGCTGATCACACACAGCTGATCACACACAGCCCGGACTGTCTGATCACACACAGCTGATCACACACAGCTGATCGCACACAGCCCGGACTGGCTGATCACACACAGCTGATCACACACAGCTGACCACACACAGCCCGGACTGTCTGATCACACACAGCCCGGACTGTCTGATCACACACAGCTGATCACACACAGCTGATCACTCACAGCTGATCACACACAGCTGATCACACACAGCCCGGACTGTCTGATCACTCACAGCTGATCGCACACAGCTGATCACACACAGTCCGGACTGTCTGATCACACACAGCTGATCACACACAGCCGATCACACACAGCGCGGACTGTCTGATCACACACAGCTGATCACACACAGCTGATCACACACAGCCTGGACTGTCTGATCACACACAGCTGATCACACACAGCCCGGACTGTCTGATCACACACAGCCGATCACACACAGCCCAGACTGTCTGATCACACACAGCTGATCACACACAGCCCGGACTGTCTGATCACACACAGCCCGGACTGTCTGATCACACACAGCTGATCACACACAGCTGATCACACACAGCCCGGACTGTCTGGTCACACACAGCTGATCACACACAGCCCAGACTGTCTGATCACACACAGCTGATCACACACAGCCCGGACTGTCTGATCACACACAGCTGATCACACACAGCCGATCACACACAGCCCGGACTGTCTGTTCACACACAGCTGATCACACACAGCTGATCACACACAGCCCGGACTGTCTGATCATACACAGCTGATCACACACAGCTGATCACACACAGCCTGGACTGTCTGATCACACACAGCTGATCACACACAGCCCGGACTGTCTGATCACACACAGCTGATCACACACAGCTGATCACACACAGCCCGGACTGTCTGATCACACACAGCTGATCACACACAGCTGATCACACACAGCCCGGACTGTCTGATCGCACACAGCCGATCACACACAGCCCAGACTGTCTGATCACACACAGCTGATCACACACAGCCCGGACTGTCTGATCACACACAGCCCAGACTGTCTGATCACACACAGCTGATCACACACAGCCCAGACTCGCTGATCACATACAGTTCATCAGCCACAGCCCGGACTGGCTGATTCGTCAAACGGACATCGTGCTAAAGAGGAACACCGTGTTACAGCGCAGGGCTGCCTTTCACTACTCTATTTACACTTTTTGGTTAAAAAATATGAAAGATTTATTTATTTTTTTTATATATTTTCCCATTTTGAATTTGATGCCAATAACACGTTCCTAAACAGTTGGGACGGCGTCTGTTTACCGCTGTGTTTCATCACTTCTTTAACAGCGCTCTGTGTTTGGGAACTGAGGAGACGCTGCTGTAGTTCTGAAAGTGAAATGTTTTCTGTTCTTGTTTGATTCAGGATTTCACCCAGAATGTTTCCAAAACATGTTTATATCATTCAGCTTTAATGGCGCCTTCACAGATGAGCAGGTCACCCAGGCCATGTGCACTAATGCCCCCTAAACCATCATGAACACTGGCTTTAGAACTGAGCACTGATAACAAGCTGAGTGGTCTTCAGCCCGGAGGACACAGTGTCCATGATTTCCATAAAGAATTTCAGATGTTGATCCGTCGGACCACCGGACACTTTTCCACCTCCCCTCAGTCCATTTTAAATGAGCTCAGGCCCAGAGAAGGTGGCAGCGTTTCTGGATCCTGTTTACACACAGCTGATCACACACAGCTGATCACACACAGCCTGGACTGTCTGATCACACACAGCTGATCACACACAGCTGATCACACACAGCCTGGACTGTCTGATCACACACAGCTGATCACACACAGCCCGGACTGTCTGATCACACACAGCCGATCACACACAGCCCAGACTGTCTGATCACACACAGCTGATCACACACAGCCCGGACTGTCTGATCACACACAGCCCGGACTGTCTGATCACACACAGCCGATCACACACAGCCCGGACTGTCTGATCACACACAGCTGATCACACACAGCCGATCACACACAGCCCGGACTGTCTGATCACACACAGCTGATCACACACAGCCGATCACACACAGCCCGGACTGTCTGTTCACACACAGCTGATCACACACAGCTGATCACACACAGCCCGGACTGTCTGATCATACACAGCTGATCACACACAGCTGATCACACACAGCCTGGACTGTCTGATCACACACAGCTGATCACACACAGCCCGGACTGTCTGATCACACACAGCCGATCACACACAGCCCAGACTGTCTGATCACACACAGCTGGTCACACACAGCCCGGACTGTCTGATCACACACAGCTGATCACACACAGCTGATCACACACAGCCCGGACTGTCTGATCACACACAGCCGATCACACACAGCCCAGACTGTCTGATCACACACAGCCGATCACACACAGCCCAGACTGTCTGATCACACACAGCTGATCACACACAGCCCAGACTGTCTGATCACACACAGCTGATCACACACAGCCCAGACTCGCTGATCACATACAGTTCATCAGCCACAGCCCGGACTGGCTGATTCGTCAAACGGACATCGTGCTAAAGAGGAACACCGTGTTACAGCGCAGGGCTGCCTTTCACTACTCTATTTACACTTTTTGGTTAAAAAATATGACAGATTTTGTTTTTTTTTTAAATATTTTCCCATTTTGAATTTGATGCCAATAACACGTTCCTAAACAATTGGGACGGCGTCTGTTTACCGCTGTGTTTCATCACTTCTTTAACAGCGCTCTGTGTTTGGGAACTGAGGAGACGCTGCTGTAGTTCTGAAAGTGAAATGTTTTCTGTTCTTGTTTGATTCAGGATTTCACCCAGAATGTTTCCAAAACATGTTTATATCATTCAGCTTTAATGGCGCCTTCACAGATGAGCAGGTCACCCAGGCCATGTGCACTAATGCCCCCTAAACCATCATGAACACTGGCTTTAGAACTGAGCACTGATAACAAGCTGAGTGGTCTTCAGCCCGGAGGACACAGTGTCCATGATTTCCATAAAGAATTTCAGATGTTGATCCGTCGGACCACCGGACACTTTTCCACTTCCCCTCAGTCCATTTTAAATGAGCTCAGGCCCAGAGAAGGTGGCAGCGTTTCTGGACCCTTTTTATATTTGGGTTCTTCTTTGTGTTTTAGAGTTTAACAGCGTTTGTGGATGCAGTGATGAACTGTGTTCACAGACAGTGGTTTTCAGAAGTGTTTCTGAGCCCATGCAGTGATTTCCACTACAGAATCATGTCTGTTTTTAATGCAGTGCTGCCTGAGGGCCCAAAGATACAGGTGTTCAGCCTCGTCCCTCACAGACAGAGATTTCTCCAGATTCTCTGAGTCTTTAATGATATTCTGCACCGTAGACGATGAAAAGCAGAAGCTCTTTGCTGTTTTATCTTGAGAAACGTTCTTCTTGAGTTGTTGCTCTATTTGATGGTGCCCCCTCCTCCTCTTTACTTCTGAAAGACTCTGACCTGTTACCAATTAAGCACCAAGTGTTTTTTTTAGCATTACACAACTTTACCAGTCTTTTGTTCCCCCATTCCAACGTTTTTTGGAACATGTTGGCATGAAATTCAAAATGGGTGAATATTTTCAAAACAATAAATTCTCCGTTTCAACCTTTGATTTGTTGTCTTTGTACTCCTTTCAATTAAATACAGGGTTTAAATCATTTGCCCATCATTGCATTTTGTTTTTATATACATCTTGCATTTTCCCAACTATTTTGAAAATAGGGTTGGATTATTTACATATACAGTATCTCACAAAAGTAAGTGCACCCCTCACATTTCCACAAATGTTCTATTCTGTCTTCTGATGGGACGTCACTGTAGAAATGAAACTCTGATATAAGTTAAAGTGGTCAGTGTGCAGCTTGTACAGCAGTGCAGATTTACTGTCCTCTGAAAAGAACAACACACAGACATTAATGTCTAAATAGCTGGCAGCAAGAGTGAGTCCACCTCACAGTGGACATGTCCAGATTGTGCCCAGTTGTGTCGTCGTCCCTCCCTGGTGCTGTGTGACTTGTTACTGACTGAAGTTATATCCAAGTTTAATTTCTATAGTGTCATCCCATGAAAAGATAGAATAAACTATTTGCAGAAATTTGAGGGGTGCACTCACTTATATATACACTGCTCAAAAATAAAGGGAACACTCAAATAACACATCCTAGATCTGAATGAATGAAATATTCTCATTGAAGACTTTGTTCTGTACAAAGTTGAATGTGCTGACAACAAAATCTCACAAAAATCATCAATGGAAATCAAATTTATTAACCAGTGAAGGCCTGGATTTGGAGTCACACACAGAATTAAAGTGGAAAAACACACGACAGACTGATCCAACTTTGATGTGATGTCCTTAAAGCAAGTCAAAATGAGGCTCAGTATTGTGTGTGGCCTCCACATGCCTGTATGACCTCCCTACAACGCCTGGGCAGCTCCTGATGAGGTGGCAGATGGTCTCCTGAGGGATCTCCTCCCAGACCTGGACTAAAGCATCCGCCAACTCCTGGACAGTCTGTGGTGCAATGTGGTGTTGGTGGATGGAGTGAGACATGATGTCCCAGATGTGCTCAATCGGATTCAGGTCTGGGGAACGGGTGGGCCAGTCCATAGCTTCAATGCCTTCATCTTGCAGGAACTGCTGACACACTCCAGCCACATGAGGTCTAGCATTGTCCTGCATTAGGAGGAACCCTGGGCCAACCACACCAGCATATGGTCTCACACGGGGTCTGAGGATCTCATCTCGGTACCTAATGGCAGTCAGGCTACCTCTGGCGAGCACATGGAGGGCTGTGCGGCCCTCCAAAGAAATGCCACCCCACACCATTACTGACCCACTGCCAAACCGGTCATGCTGAAGGATGTTGCAGGCAGCAGATCGCTCTCCACGGCGTCTCCAGACTCTGTCACGTCTGTCACATGTGCTCAGTGTGAACCTGCTTTCATCTGTGAAGATCACAGGGCCCAGTGGCGAATTTGCCAGTCCTGGTGCTCTCTGGCAAGTGCCAAGCGTCCTGCACGGTGTTGGGCTGTGAGCACGACCCCCATCTGTGGACGTCGGGCCCTCATACCATCCTAATGGAGTCAGTTTCTAACCGTTTGTGCGGACACATGCACATTTGCGGCCTGCTGGAGGTCATTCTGCAGGGCTCTGGCAGCTCCTCCTGTTCCTCCTTGCACAAAGGCGGAGGTAGCGGTCCTGCTGCTGGGTTGTTGCCCTCCCACGGCCTCCTACACGTCTCCTGGTGCACTGGCCTGTCTCCTGGTAGCGCCTCCAGCCTCTGGACACGACGCTGACAGACACAGCAAACCTTCTTGCCACAGCTCGCATTGATGTGCCATCCTGGATGAGCTGCACTACCTGAGCCACTTGTGTGGGTTGTAGAGTCCGTCTCCTGCTACCACGAGTGTGAAAGACCACCAACATTCAAAAGTGACCAAAACATCAGCCAGAAAGCAGAAAGGTACTGAGAAGTGGTCTGTGGTCCCACCTGCAGAACCACTCCTTTATTGAGTGTGTCTTGCTAATTGCCCGTAATCTCCACCTGTTGTCTGTTCCATTTGCACAACAGCTGTGAAATTGATTGTCAGTGTTGCTTCCTAAGTGGACAGTTTGATTTCACAGAAGTTTGATTTACTTGGAGTTATATTGTGTTGTTTAAGTGGTCCCTTTATTTTTTTTTAGCAATATGTTTGTGTGTATATATATATATATATATATATATATATATATATATATATATATATATATATATATATATATTCTGTTCTACAGTTTCTCGTTAGGCTGAATGAATAACCGACTCTAAATGTAGGTATTGTGATATAAACCGAGTCCGTTCTACAGTTTCTCATTAGGCTGAATGAATAACCGGCTCTAAATGTAGGTATTGTGATATAAACCGAGTCCGTTCTACAGTTTCTCATTAGGCTGAATGAATAACCGACTCTAAATGTAGGTATTGTGATATAAACCGAGTCCGTTCTACAGTTTCTCATTAGGCTGAATGAATAACCGACTCTAAATGTAGGTATTGTGATATAAACCGAGTCCGTTCTACAGTTTCTCATTAGGCTGAATGAATAACCGACTCTAAATGTAGGTATTGTGATATAAACCGAGTCCGTTCTACAGTTTCTCATTAGGCTGAATGAATAACCGACTCTAAATGTAGGTATTGTGATATAAACCGAGTCCGTTCTACAGTTTCTCATTAGACTGAATGAATAACCGACTCTAAATGTAGGTATTGTGATATAAACCGAGTCTGTTCTACAGTTTCTCATTAGGCTGAATGAATAACCGGCTCTAAATGTAGGTATTGTGATATAAACCGAGAATAATTAAAAAAATTAAAAATAAAAGCAGAACTGAAGCCGCATTATACCTTCCTATTCTATTGAACTACAAACTAACGCTCTACTGGAGATGAAAAGAAAGCGAAATATCTAATAATAAACTGACGTTCTTTGAGAGTAAACTACAGGACTATTGGAATAAACAAGTTCTAATGGAATAAACCGGTTCTAAGAGAAAACTTAACAGTGCATTCATCTGTAATGGTCAATGTTTTTTCTATTCCTTACACTCCAGACGTTCTCTAGTTTAACTCCACCATCTCGAGTGAAGATCATGATTCATCCACCTCTCCCTCAGCTCCAGTCCTGACTCAGCCTCGCTCTAATCTGATCTGACGTGACCTCCGTTCTGACCTCCGCCCAGCCGATCACAGTGAGAGCCACACTCGGGTCATGATTTTACAAACATTTATTCTCAGATCTCAGCAGAAACAGTTCATCAGCACCTCTACACAAACAGAACACAAGAACCACCCCAGACTGACTGGCAGGCGAGTGACCTGTCCAGACAGAACGGTCGCAGAGCAGAGAAACTCCTCCACCGAAGGCGGAACCAGAACCAGGCTATGTATGTACAGACGAGCTCCGAGGGGGACAGACACAGCAGAGCGGACTCTGTGGGTGAGGAACCGAGGAGAGGGCTTCATCTGACCGGTCCAGAGTGAGGAGAGCGGGACGGAGAGCTGGTCCAGGATCAGCTTCAGTACCGAGTCACCGGCTTCTTACAGACGGACTCTTCCGCACAGATCAGAACCATCTGGGTTCTTCATCATGGGGTGTTCTATATAGAACAACCCTTCGCATGATTAAAGGGCTCTTTGCGTTGTGCAGGGGTTCTGCAGTTTGAGAATGATGCTTATGCTTCTATATAGAACCTTTCTGTAAAGGGTTCCATTTAGCACCAAAACTTTTTCCTCTACTGTTATAACACTAACAGCAGAACCCTTTTTGGTGCTTACATAGAACCATATACAAACATACTCTAATCTGCAGAACGATTTTTCACCAAAGAACCACTAAATTGTGCAAAATGTTCTTTGAATGTTCATGGTTCTATATGGATCCAGATTCCTCACTAAAGAACCCTTGAAGAACCATCTCAAATATATACAAAACCATAAACACTCAAAGAACCGTTTGCATGATTAAAGGTATCGCTGCATCATGCAAGGGTTCAGCAGACTGCGCGGGAATGTTCTATCTGGTTCTATACAGAACCTTTTTGAAAAGGGTTCCATACAGCACCAGTTTTTTTCCACAAGATTGATATTGTAACCATAGCAGAAGCCTTTTTGGTGCTGCCCCCACAAAACACACACACACACACACACACACACACACACACACACACACTTTCCATCAATCTGAAGAAACCTTTCATGATGCAAAGAACCATTTAAATCACGCGAAGGGTTCTTCGCATCGTGCAAGGGTTCTACAGACTGCCTGAACGTTGTAAATGGTTGTATATAGAGGCTTTTTGAAAAGCGTTCCACATAGCACTAACAGAACGGTTCTTCTACTGTTACAAGACTGACATTACAATAGCAGAACCCTTTCTGTTGCTATATAGAACCCTACACAAATTCTCCAGCTCTGCAGAACCATTTCACCATGTGAAGAACCATTTAATCATGCAAAGGGTTCTTTGAGTGTTCACTGTTCTATATAGAACCATTTTCTTTACTGAAGAACCCTTGATGTGCCATGTATTTTAAAGACTGTAGCCTATAGCTTTAAGAAACGGACAGTTGGCTGCGGGTTTATAGGATTTTGCCGGTTCCACCTTAAAAGAACTCAGAAAAACAGAACATTGTAAAGTGTATCGTCCACCCTTAAAGTCCCAGGCAAGGAAAAAGTGACGTAACGTAAGAAAATCAGGTCATAATGATCTCAGATCAGTGTGGAGAACTCAAAAACTGCGTCTGCTGGCGAGTGGGACGTCTTAGAACATAGGAAACATTAATATTTCTCATCTTCTGACTGTTTTAGGATTCATAACTGAAAGATTATCCATCCTGAGATCTTTCAGCGATGCTGGCAGATCATTTTGTCTTTCCAGCATTTTTACATACAACACGTGTGATTTATCTGCCCGTGAACTTAAACTCATCTAAACTAAGCAAAAACATGTAAAACAGACTGAAAATCTCATTAAAATGTTCTAAAAGCTCCTCTAACGAGAAACATCACAGTCTGTCTGCGTCTCAGACTCTCACTGCAGTGCAGGTTCTCTCCCTGCTGGTCCTGATCCCATCTGAGCCACAGCGTCTGTAAATAAAGGGGTTTCACTCGATCACGATGAGGTCAGCGTCTCCTGCTGCCCCCAGCTGAGCGTCTCCTTCAGCGTCTCCTTCAGCGTCTCCTTCAGCGTCTCCTTCAGCGTCTCCTTCAGCGTCTCCTTCAGCGTCTCCTTCAGCCTTCAGCTCCTCCTCCCCCACTTCCACTCCCTCCTCCTCATCCTCTCCTCCAATATCTTCTCTACCTTCCCCTTCCTCTATCTTCATCTCCTCTTTGTGTCCATCCCCGTTCCCCACGGCCTCTTGGGCTGGCTCCACCCCCTCTGTCCCAGGCCCCGCCTCTTCTGCTTTACCCCCCTCCTTCAGGCTCTCATTTGCCATGTCTCCTTCTGAAACCTCCATCACCATGGAGTCCTCGGGGTCCTGGTCGTCCTGGTTACCGGTGAAGGGGTTTTCGCCCTGAAAACAGAACCAGACGGTAAATAAATAAATAACTTTGGATTTCAGCTAATAAGAATTTATTCCCTAATAGTTTTGCAGCGCTGATCAGATTCTCTAGTTTAGGCTGTATCGCTCATACAGTTGAATGACCGCTCATACAGTTGAATGACCGCTCATACAGGTTCCCCACCAGCACAAAAGCCTCAACCATGAGGTCGCAAAGTTTAAATCACAGGTGTTTAATTAAAATTCAAGGTCCAGTTACAGAAGGTTTCCTCAAGCGAAGGTCCAGAACATCATAACGTCTGACCTGCATCACGACTCAGGGCCACATACTGATTACTGAAGTAGCCAAGTAGGAATATCAGCATCTTATACAGTCGACAGCTGAACATCAGACCAAATGAAGTCCAGTTGGGTCAGATTTCACCAACATTTACTGACCATCAGATCAAATAAAGTCCAGTTGGGTCAGATTTCAGCAACATTTACTGTCAGTTCATGTGGAATAACTTCCCTCTGACTCACTTTCTTCTCTGACTGCCGTTTCTCTCCTCGTCCCTCCCCTGTGTGGGTTCACTCACTCGAGTCTCAGAGCTCATCTGATTGGTTGAGTAGTCATGTGATATTTACAGTGCATGCGACAAGTCTGTGAGTCTCCGGCCGCTAAAGCTATCGTAAAGGCTAGAAAAGCTCCGCCCATTAAGACAGGACCTCTCCATCCAAATTAAATAATTCTCCACAGTTTATCGGTTACAGGTCCCGGTCTGCATAGGACAGCGTCTGGGTCCGGACTCGGACTGCGGTCTGCCTATTAGTGGCCTCTGGCTTAAAGAGACCAAAAAGGTCATTATAGGCTTTTTTGCCAATATCAGCTGATATGATAACCAAACTGACATATTGATGAACGTCTGGTGTAGAGCTTTAACCAGACCTGAAATTTGGGTTGAACCAAAAACAGCCCAAAAATTTCCAAACTCAACCCCACCGACAGCGAGGACTGAGCCCAAAACTGTCCAATCAAAATTCTGATTGAAATGGACCGGGTCCCTTCGTCAAGTGTGAGGATCTAACGTAAACATACGGACCTTCAGGTAGCTCTCCAGCTTCTTGCCGATGACCTTGTGGTTGAGGATGCTTCGAGCCACAGACAGACTGGACCTCTTGGACTGCTCCATCATACCCTGAAGGACAAACAGGCAGAGCGGTGAGGACAAGGTCAGAACAACATAGTGGACAGCTGGAATACATGTGGAAGTTTATCTGTTTGTTAAATGATTAGTTGATGGACTGACCTAGACCATGACCTATTCCATTTATTATTATTATTATTATTATTATTATTATTATTATTAACAGCAGCTGTCATGTCGAGGAATTGTGTCTACCTACCTTGCGGTTGTAGTTGTGATCAGGAGACTTGAGGTGCTTCTGGATGAGTGAGTACTGCATGGGGATGTACAGATCACACGCTGCACAGTGAGCTGCTTCTACTTTCTTCATAAAGTGCTCCATACCGATGTCTGAAAATCAGTAACACGAACAACAGCAATGTGGGAGAGAATATAAAGCGAGGAAAAAAGGCTAGCATAAGAAAAAAAAAACCTTGAAGGCATGGAACTAATACACACCTCTGGTCAAGTCTTGCTCTTTATACACCTGGCAGATGGCGGCGCTGTGGTTCTCCATCTGATTAACCCTCTGCTCCGTCTTCTTGTATTTATTATTCAGGTACTCCTAAAACGTCACACACACACAAACACATGTACTCTTTAGAAAGAGCTGTGATCATGAAAATGTTCTCCCTCTGAACAGCTCTAGAGCCCCCCCCCCCCCCCCCCCCCCCCCCCACTCCCGTTTCCACGATCTAGCATGGTTACTCTGGCCCATTAATGCCATTAGGGAATGTTCCTTCTCTGTTCAGCCCAATGTGCTGTGTGTACACTGGTGAAGCTGCAGTTAATAATCTGTTATTTCTACTAGCCATTGTTTTTCTTGTCTCCATTTTATGGCATAAGAATATTAGCCTTTTGCTCTGAACCAGGGCTTCCTAAACTTAATCCCTGAAAAAAAACATCCTAGGACGGCGCGAACGGGCAACCGTCGTCCTAGGACGGCGCGAACGGGCAACCGTCGTCCTAGGACGGCGCGAACGGGCAACCGTCGTCCTAGGACGGCGCGAACGGGCAACCGTCGTCCTAGGACGGCGCGAACGGGCAACCGTCGTCCTAGGACGGCGCGAACGGGCAACCGTCGTCCTAGAACGAATGAGGGCTGAACATTCTAGAAAAGACCATTCTAGGACACTATCTGGGGACAGAACATTGTAGAACAGTGAGTGTGGGATTGACGTTCTTGAATAACGCAAATAGGTAAAAGGATGCGAGACAGTGGAGGGCTTTCTAGGCCACTGGATCAGGACATTCTAAAATAAGACGAATGTGGAGTAAGTTCTAAAACAAGATAAACAGGAGGACAATAAGTTAAACTGGGGGAAGAACAGCGACATATTCTAGAACAGTCCGATACAGGGGTTCTTCCACAGTAATTGAGCAGAGAGAATGGTAAACACGTGTACCTGTAGGAAGTCAGTGGTTGGTTTTGAGAGCTGGTTGGACAGGAACCTGAAGTGATCTTTGTGGAATTTGCTCTCCAGATGGACCGCCATCTCCTCGCTGTAGAACGAGCGGAACTTGCAGATGGAGCACGCAAAGGTCAACCTGAAAACCGCAGGACAGGAACGGGAGACGGCCAATCAGGACACAAACCATTTCAGTGTGTTTCAATGCAACAGGTATTTTCACTGTCTTCTTCACAGAGACGGCAGAGATGGGGAGGTAGATTAAGCGATGGAGAATCTGACCTTTGAGCAGTGACCTTGACCCCTGACCTTTCAAAGAAGCCCCGCCTCTTTCTGAGTTTGGAAGCAGAGGGCGGGGTCTGCTTTCCCGGCTGCTTCGTCTTCAGCTGAGAGTTTTCCTCCTTGACAGGTGCATCTGAAGAAAGAAAGGAAGAAAGGAAGAGAAGACATTAGGAAACAGTAAAGTCTACAGTCGAAGTATAAACACTTTACAACAAGAATAACAATTTATAACAAGAACAACTACTCACCCCCACTCGCTCCTTCAGCCACTGGTTCAGATTCCTGCTGAAGACAACAGATTCAGAAACAAGCCGTTACTAGAAATGCCACCAACCTGAATTAAATTAACAAATTAAAAGCATTACCTGCTAAAACTCCAACACTGCTCAAACTATTCATAACGCCAGTGTTTTACAGAGCAATGAAGCAGCTCAATGGAGAGAAATAACCAACTCTAACATGGCAACTAATAAGTGACCCATAAATTGTCGTCATCTATAATAACACTAATGAACAAAGCTAACCTTCACAAATCATACTAACATGTAATTTTTGATAAACTACCCATTTAAAACAGTGTTTCATCTCATTCACTCAACAAAGCCTAGTAAGAAACTCACAGGAGTCCCAGCTTCCTTCTTCTCGCCTTTATGCTCAGCTTCTGCTGCCAAACAAAAGACAAATATTGTAGAGACAGATTCAGAAACCGGTGGTATGTTTAATTTTGAGAAAAAATAAATAAACATTTTATATATATATATATATATATATATATATATATATATATATATATATATATATATATATATATATATCTCACTTTTAAAAGATTAGAACATTTTTTTAAATGTTTCTTAAATTCTAATTTAAAGAAGGAAAAAGAGGTATCTGGTAGTTTGTCAAATAAAAAAAACTGTCACACTGAAAGAAGAGGCTAGAAGGATAGTGCAGAAGTTTGCACACTCTTGTTACCACACAGCATTGAAATAACACTGAAGATCACTTAATACAGACTAGACCCCTACTTTCAAAGAGAACCTCCAGACATGCAAGCAGAATTCAGAAAAAGTAGAACAACAAAAATAGTGGTGATGCACACTAAATCACTGAAAAAGCCTACAAAGCCCGTCAACCTCTTAAAATCATGGAATGTCCTTAAGAAATCGGACACATTAGCGGATATCATTATCCGAATTAGAAACCTCTACTCTGATCAACAAGCCAGGAATGACACACAATGAACAGATGGGTTCTACATCAGCAAAAGGAGTCTGACAAGGCAGTCGTGGGCTGCAGGTTAGGGAACCAGCCCCGTGACTGGAAGTTCGCCTGTTCGATCCCCAGAGCCGACAGCACATGACTGAAGTGTCCTTGAGCAAGACACCTAACCCCCAACTGCTCTACGGGCGCTGCGGATTGGGCTGCCCACCGCTCTGGGCAAGTATGCTCACTGCCCCCTAGTGTGTGTGTGTGCTCACTAGTGTGTATGTGGTGTTTCACTTCACGGACGGGTTAAATGCAGAGGTGGAATTTCCCCGTTGTGGGACGAATAAGGGTCACTTAATCTTAAGGCTGCCCACTGTCACCCTTCCTGTTTGGCCGACAAAGAACATGTACGTTAAAGCAGGACTGGAGCAACAGAAGATTGGTGGAAGAAACTTCAATAACATTGGATATGCAGGTGACACGACACTCTGTGGAAAATCATGAAAATGCGAGGGCTTTTATAATGAAAGTTCAAGAAAAGAATGAAAAAAGTGGTTCAGGACAATCAGAAAAAATAACTATAGCACTGATGGAGCAGAAGTACAAATGGAGAGTCTACTTGGATGAACTGTTAACAGCAAAGCATCCTGCAGTTAAGAAATATGATAGTTTAGAACTCAGCAGAACAAGGATAAAGGAACTTGAACAATGATGCGTCTCTACGAAAGATCAGAACCATCCAAGTTGTGTTCTCTGCAGTCCTTTACGGACGGAAAAGCTAGACAAAGTGGTGCTGCCAAAGACTTTTGAGAGCACCTTAGAGAACCAAGAAAACAAACGGATTCTTGCCCAAATCCAGCCTCATCTCTCAAGCTCAGAACTAAACTGAAGCTCTCTGATTTAGACACGTTCTGAGAAGAACCAGTTGATCAGATAAGACCATTATGCTTAAGAGCTGAAGGTAAAAGAGGAAAAGGATGGGCGCAGACAATCAGAAGAATCATGAACCAGCCATTCAGAAACCTGAAATTTGGAGAAACACCATCACGTGGTGACCATCACGTGGAGTTGGAATCGACTTGAGGAAAAGCCGTTAAGAACAGAAATATTGAGGAACACAAATGTTTTTTTTTTGCTAAAATGTGCCTTGCCAAATCAGGGTCTGTACCTGCTCAATACAATTACTGATGACATCCTGCCGCACCCGGAAAATCAAGGGCGATACCTGCCCACAAATGGAGCACCATTTTGGCCTGCACCTACCCACTTTCAGCTGTAGCTGTGCTTGTGACCCTCGTCAACTCCCAGTTATGTTTGCTGTAATTCGCTTCCCTGATGTAGGACACAGATAGATTATTGAAGGAAATTTAGGACGTGTCCACAGCGGAGCTTCAAGACCCATCAAACACTTCACTATTGCAAAAGAACAGGAAATATTTTGTGTATTCTAAACTAATTAAAGCCACGACAATTTGCACATAGCACCACACAAAGAGCAATGATGTCACTAGACAGACAAGTAGGCAGCACCACAGGCAAAAACAAACAAACAGCATAGCAGCTTGGCTTCTCTACTATATTTATCTGAGTCAGCATTAACCGTGATGTATCGGCGACCTGTCCATGGTGTTATACCTACTTTCTGCTCAATGCCGGCTGGAATAGGCTCCAGCACCACCAGCAACCCCAAAGGATAAGTGGCGTAGACAACGTGTACGTGTGTATTCTTAACAGCTAATTACTCTAAGATGTCTACAAAACAGGGATCGAGGCCACAGCACAAGTTAAAAAGCCAGCCAGCCATAATACCCACCCGCACAAGGTGCTTCAAAAAGTTGCGCAAACATCTACAGCCAAACCTTAAACCCATTTAGTGATTCCACCCAGAAAACAAGAACTCTGACTTCTGAGAGAACATTCCAGTTTCAAAAGCAGTCAAGCAATCTGCTGTATACATTGC
The DNA here is from genome assembly GCF_015220715.1 of Pygocentrus nattereri. NCBI lineage: Eukaryota > Metazoa > Chordata > Actinopteri > Characiformes > Serrasalmidae > Pygocentrus > Pygocentrus nattereri. The sequence continues at coordinate 42,499,772 of NC_051222.1, read as the reverse complement.
AATAGGTTCAGAGAAATACTGATCAAGAAGTACCATTATTTGTCTTTTCATCTCCGAAGGTCTCAGTCTTGCCTATTTTAGACTCTGGCTCATCAGACGCAGTCAGAGTCTGCTTCCTCTTCTTCTGTCCATCTCGCTGGGGTTTCACCTGCTGCTATAGTAACACATCCATACAAATGTTAACACACAAGGTTGCAGCACTCACAGCAACACACATGCACTCTCAAAGTAAAGCAAGACAAACACACACTAACAGTACGTCATTGAGATTATTCTAGAGGGACTGACTGACAAACACACGGGAACCATGCCACAGAAAGTGAACACAAAGGTTAAGCAATAAGTCATCATACCACAGACATCACACCACTACACTTTCGCATCATTAGGAAGTGCTAAGCATCGCATGCACTTACCTTCACAAGCAAACCTTCAACTTTGTTGTCTAACCTTGCTGACCTTGAACTGAGTGCTATACAACCAGGCTTACTAAGCTCCTGGGGCTGTTTTCAGTGAGGGGCTTACAGAAAGCAACGTTACCGCTACAATTGTGTATTAACTCTGAAGAAATGAACCGGAGCTTTGACTTCTGAGCATCTCATAAGAGGACAATTTGATCTGGGGCATGTAAGGGGAAAAAAACTGTACAAAATAAAAGTAGGTCAACAAAAAAAAAAAAAAAAAAAAAAAGAAAACAAAATGGGGCTGCCAATAAAGAGGACTGTCTGCTTCACCGGATCAAATAAGGAGTGCCCATGTGTCTCTACATGGGTTATTGTGTGGTGGGTGTCAATTTTTTTGTAAGGCAGGTTACAGGGATACTACATTAAATGTGGCCTAGCAGACATGGACGAGTGGCAGGTGGAGTAAAATGATTTCATTTCACGTGTCTCCACTCCTCAGGCTTGGCAGGCTGGAGTAGGAGAGAAGGGGGTTTTGGGGGTTTGATGGTTCAAGTCCAGTGCTTTGCTGGAGGTACTTACTCGGTTGAGGGGTCTCTTGCGGGTGCGTTGACGGTTGACCCTTGGGCCCCCTCCAAAGTGCCGGACAGGATAGTCCTGGGAGCCATGCTGAGGCTGGTAGGCCCCACTGTCGGGGTACATGCGGGGGGCCAGGAGCGACGGCAGCTTGCCTCGCCCTGAGGGGGAGTGGCCTTGCCCCCCGCTCCGCCCACCTCCACCCCCAACTGAGGAGTGATCTTGCCTACGGCCAAAGCCGCGCCCCCCTGGCGCTCCGCCCCTGCGTGGGGACCTCTGCCCTGCCCCCCAGCCAGAGCCTGAGAAGGCGTCTCGAGCCTGCCGCATTTTGGCGGATCCGTAGGAGGCTGAGCTGTCAAAGCCGCCACCCCCTCCTGCCCCGCCCATCGCCCCGAAGCCCATGCCTCCACGCTGGGCCATCATGTCGCCCCGGGAGTCACCGTAACCATAGTCACCGGATCTGTAGAGATCACGGGGGCCGAGGGCGGAGGAGCGCGAGTCGAAAGACTCATACTGGTCAAACCTGCAGAGGGAGGGAGGCGCAGAGCAAGCAAGAGATGAAGCAGTGGCACCTCGCATTTCCTTCTTTTTCTCTTTCAGTCTCTCATTTCCCTCTTCATTCACTTACTCTCACTCTCTCCCTTGATGTCCCTCTATGAGAGAAGGTAAAAAGTTAAAATTATCATCTTAACTTTTATTTAAAGTGTACCAAAGAATCCCACACTGATTGTACTCTGGATGAGAAGATGCATTTTGCCACATTCATCCAAGCCATTCCCCCACACCAATATCTAATCAGGCAACAATTAAAATGGTCAGTGAAGGTACACCGTGGGAAGGGTTTGGGTAATCCAATACCTTTTGCCCGTGCAATCCCACTTGATCTCTTGCATATTTGGAATATAGCTGTGCCAAGCTTGCTGGGAGACTCGAAAGGACCCAATTTTTGTACCAAATATGAACAAGATACATATGAAAGGGGTATTGGATGACAAAATGGCTTCAGTGATGGAGATTACTTCTTGCTGTTGAATTATAATCAGCACCAGGGCATGTATGTCGGGAAATGGGAATGCGTTGGATTAGCATGCGACAGTGGGTTCCTGTTGCCCTTGGACAACATGTAACATCATCTTTGGAGAGAGAGTTTGAGTCAGAGGCTTTTGGAAACAAGGACTAGAGAGATAAGAGAGCATCATTTCAAGTACATCCTTTAGAAGACAGAGGATGTACTTTGCAAACCACAGCCAAAGACGAGGCAAGCCAGATGTTAGGGTCTTAAGATCGATTAAGTGTAAAGGGTATGTCATGGCATACTGGCTGACTTTGCAAAGCTGTACACTGCAACACTCATGTCTGGAACAGCATTCTCTAAGTCAGCCTCACCTGTCTGCCAATGTCTGGACAACAGACCACGTTTCAACCACATGCAGATTATTTAAAGAACTAAGACGTTAACCCACTTAAAGCATCCAAGAAGCATTCTCTTGTACTTGTATTCTTGCTACAAAGCTTACTTTTACCTTCTATATAATAAAACTGCTGCTTATTACATGCATATAATCATTTTAGCATTTCATCTGGAGTTCCACAAGGTTCCATATTAGGACCACTACCTTACTCACTGTGTGTGGTAGCTCTAGGAAATGGGATCAGGAAACACAGGCTAAATTTTCATAGATATGTTCTAATCATATGTAAATGTCTATTTGCATTCTCTCTAAATGTCAAGACCGTAAATCACATCAGAAAAAGACAATGATGCTTGGTGTTTCATAACAGCAAAAACTATTTAAATGACATCACTCTCTACTATCTACAAAAGCATTGTTAAAATCAGAACTTTTCTACCCAGCTTGACAAAGAAGCCTCTGCTGCAAGTAGAACTGACTACTATAATTGTCTTTTTGGTTGTAAGAAAGTGTGTTAAAGCTGTAAATGGCCTAGCATCTGTGAACGTCACTAACTATCTGGATGTATTCCAACATATATTTAGATCTGCAGATACTGGCCTTCGGTAATGCTGCAACAAAAAACAAATAAAAATGAAGAGGCTTCATATGTCATTTAACCTAGATCAAATCAAATCTAATTTATTTGTATAGCGCTTTTTACAACAGATGTTGTCACAAAGCAGCTTCACAGAATCCTGATATCTGAAGAATGTTGTTTTGCAAAGACAAGAAAAGAAGCCAATGTGGGAACCAAAAACCATATCTGAATTAGGTTGATGGCTTTACTTTATTTTTGGACTCTAGAGAACCATGAAGCAAATTACGTCTTAAAGTTAAGCGATTTTAGATGCAAGGTCAAGAACTCAATGACTTCTCTGAAAGGAACAGCGTGGTCTTAACAAGGCTGAAAAGGTGTCAAAGGCTCAAGACTGCTGTGAATCTCAGAGAGTGGCATATAAGACAACTAATGATCAAATATTTACACATAACGGTTTCCAGGACGTTACAATTAGGTTACTGACCAGGTGTAAAGTGCCAGGCACTAACACTCTTAAAAGGCACCTTTGGGAATAAACAGCTCTCATTAAGAATTAGCCAATGCCTAGATCACATCAAGTGAATTTTCCAAAGATAAAAGGTACCAAAATATTGCTTGGCAATTGAGAAGGTTTGTAACAAGTGTGTTTGATTCACTGGAGAAGTTAAGTTTCATGGGGAGTGGAGAAGTTTGCTAGCTTCACACACGCAAAAGATCTCAACCTTACCGGTCACCACGACTCCCTCCTTTCATGCCTCCCTCCAGTTGTGTAAGCATGTCAAGTCGCTGGTTGATTTTGGCAATTACAGCGTCTGCATTCGTTCCAGTGGAGGAGAGAAGAGAACCCCCGGACAGACTCCTCTTCATCTGGTCCCCTCTGCCCCCATAACCTCCAAAACCACCTCCTCCAGACATGGAGTCTTTGTAGCCATACAGGTCATAGTTGCCTGAACCTGAAGTAGAAGAATGGGTTTAGAAAACTTCAGTCACTGATGTTAAAATAAAAATAACTAACTTGGGAGTCTGTTGGGTAACAGAGGGACCGGCACGAAAAACTTATCTTGCTGTCTAATCAGCCACTACCCAGAATTCAGACATCAGAATCGGCATATGGACACAAATTGGTGGACTGCTGTGTTTTCTTCCTTCCAGTAGATTCTGGAGTCCAGAGTTTTTCCAAAGACAGTCCTTATGCTATTTGTGGTGACTTTGGAAAACTCTGGACTCCAGAATCTACTTGAAGGAAGTCCACCAATGTTCGTCCTTATGCCGATTCTGATAACTGAATTCTGGGTATTGGTTGATAAGACACCAAGATAACCGTTTTGCTTCTCAAGAACGGCAAAACAAAAAATCATAACTTCAAAAATATGAAGTCTTGGAGATATCAAGGTTAAACAACTGTACTTAATATGCTACAAATACAGAAATGTTACAAATGGATAAAAACCCCTGAAACCTTTGAGTGCTATGTAAGCACCATCGAACATTCAAGTTACTCTTTAAAAGAGGAACCCAGGAGAAAACGCAGCAGGCCAATCAAGTGTATTTTAGCATCCGCAGCTGCATAAATCGAGCAGCTCGGTTTCGGTGTCCAGACTAGATCAGATGTCCATCACATTATAACTATCAGAGTTTCAACTGCTTTGTCTACAAGTTCAAGAATATCAACGTTTATCAATAGAAATCACAAACAGTGAACAGACGATGTAGATGTAAGGCCATCGGCTCACGCCAAGGCCACTGAAATAGATATCAAAGTAGCTCTAGAACCTTGAGCCACGGTTATCATTGATAGCAGTTCTCAGCAAGTTAATCATAGGACACTTACCTCTGTTGGAAGATCCTCCTCCACCCCAGCTGGAGAACCCTATTAGAAGAGAGCACAAACATTTTGATACAAAATACTGAGCAGTTTATCAAGACTCGGCCTTACGCGGGCATTTAAAACCATGCCAACGCTTCTTCTCAGCCTTGGACCAAAATTACCGTTCAGATTTCATTTCTTACTTGTTGATCAGCGAGTTTCCAGCAGTTATGGTGGATTTTTATGGTCATATTTCCTACACCAGCATCCGGTGCTTGACTAAATCTGTGGTCATCCTACTACTCCAGGTCTCTTACATGAGGCCTCTGAAGTGCCATGGAGAATTTCTTACAAGACGAGGTGATAAATTATATTCAGGCCATGAGTTAAGCTTCTAAAGCGTCCTCAACAGGGTCGTTTCTGGCTCGAGGTGGGCGACATATCGAAGGCGCAGTATTGGGATACAGTATTTATTCATTCAGAACCCAGAAAAAAGACGTTTTAGAACCATTAGCCTTCATTTTATTCAACACTTCCCACTAAACCCAGTCCAGCAGGAACAACTCTGCGCTCTTCACAACCAAACACGCAGCTGGGCTACGAGCACTGACCATGTCCACACACACACACACACACACACCCCCAAACACGCAGCTGGGCTACGAGCACTGACCATGTCCACACACACACACACACACACCCCCCCCAAACACGCAGCTGGGCTACGAGCACTGACCATGTCCACACACACACACACACACACCCCCCCCAAACACGCAGCTGGGCTACGAGCACTGACCATGTCCACACACACCCCACACACCCCCCCAAACACGCAGCTGGGCTACGAGCACTGACCATGTCCACACACACACCCCCCCCCCCCCCCAAACACGCAGCTGGGCTACGAGCACTGACCATGTCCACACACACCCCACACACACACCCAAACACGCAGCTGGGCTACGAGCACTGACCATGTCCACACACACCCCACACACACACACACACACACACATATAAACACGCAGCTGGGCTACGAGCACTGACCATGTCCACACACAACCCACACACACACACACACACACACACACACACACACACACACACACACAGCTGGGCTACGAGCACTGACCATGTCCACACACACACACACACACACACACACACACACACACACACACACACAGCTGGGCTACGAGCACTGACCATGTCCACACACACACACACACACCCCACACACACACACACACACACACACACACACACACAAACACGCAGCTGGGCTACGAGCACTGACCATGTCCACACACAACCCACACACACACACACACACACACACACACACACAGCTGGGCTACGAGCACTGACCATGTCCACACACACACACACACACACACACACACATACAAACACGCAGCTGGGCTACGAGCACTGACCATGTCCACACACACACACACACACACACACACACCCCCCCCCCCCCCCCCCCAAACACGCAGCTGGGCTACGAGCACTGACCATGTCCACACACACCCCACACACCCCCCCAAACACGCAGCTGGGCTACGAGCACTGACCATGTCCACACACACACACACACACACACAGCTGGGCTACGAGCACTGACCATGTCCACACACACACACACACACCACCATCCCTCCCCCCTCCCCCCCGCCCCCACCACCACACACACCCCCACCCCCCATCTGTGGCCACAATACAGTAACGTAGAACCCTAATACACTAATTTATGGCCTCAAGATAATAACGTGCGCTCCCAACACATCAGTTTGTTGCCGAGCATTATTAAGAGCCACCGCCATGCGGGCCCAGCGGCTCCGTGTCTGAGCCCGGCTGATTAACTGATGAGGGCCCGAGTCTCAGAGCCGGCGCGGCTCCCACCCAACAAAGAGGAGCGCGGTCCGAGCCGCCATCTTGCTGCGAGAGCACCATCTTAGCCCTGCTCAGTCCGCCGGGGCCGGGGCGGAGCCGGAGCCGAACCCGGGGCCGAACCCGCTGCGACACCGACTCCTTCTCACCCGAACCCGTCTAATAACACCACTAACACGCCACACCGGGCGGACCCGGCGGCGCTGGTCCTGAACGGCGGCAGCCGAACCCGAGCGCAGCCCGAGGCCTCTGCGGCGAGGCCGCCTGCCGCTCCCCGCGCTTCCCCGGCTCGACAGACCCAGAAACGTCAAACACACCGATCAGATCAACACGAGATCACAGAATAACACACACAACCCAGACCGACCGCTTCTTCCTCCGACTTCTCCGGTCCACCTTAAATGGCGCAGCACACACGGGCGGCCGCCTCAGCCACCAGCAGGCAGCGACCGCGCTATTTAAGGTGGACCGGAAAGATCGCATTAAAATATATAGCGCACCTTACCGAGCTACACTGGAGCCGGAAGGCCGTAAAGCGACACTGGCTGGATCTAATCTGCTATTTATATAAGAACCGGTACCTGATCCTGATCCGTAGCCGCGACCGTCCATGTTGGGCTCTAGCGCGTAACTCCGCCAGTCGACCCGCAGCTCGCAGCGCAGAACCCGAGAAGACAGAGAGGCGGGACCGCAGGGAGAGCGACGCCGCTATTGGCCGCTACTGGGATTGACTGTAGCGCCGTCCAATCACGTAGACATCGTATTTTGCATAAAGCGCTTTGCGAGCCAATCATCGACGGATAAGCTTCATGTCGCGTTTTCATAAGCGCGGGAATCGTGTGGATATTTTGAATGATGGCAACGGCAACCAATCATTGAGATTCACTGATTTGCATAAAGGGTGAAGCGAGCCAATCAGCAGACGCAGCTGTATACGGGGGTGGGTCCGATTCTCCTTCTACGCGGATTGGTTGGCGGTAGTGTAACCCGCCAGCGCCTCTGCTGTTTAAAGATGGACTCCACAGTTTGTCAGTTGACCTCTGTAAGATTGAGCGGCTGAGACGTAAACACAGGCGTTCACTGCTGCACTGTGGAGAAAGCAGGGCGGACCTGCGGATTCTGGGGCCCTGAACGTCTTTGTAGTTCAGTTCAAATCAAGTTTTTACAACGATGTTGTCACAAAGCAGCTTTACAGAAGTTTGAGAACACAGTTACAGCATATAATCCCCCAGTGAGCGAGTCAGAGGCGCCGGTGGCCAGGAAAAACTGCCTCAGACTGGAGGCAGAAACCTTGGGAGGAGCCAAGACTCACAAGGGGAGACCCGTCCTCCTCTGGTCAGACAGTGTTTACAGCTTAATGAGCTGAAGACCAAATAGAAGCTGAGAGGATCTCTGTCTGAAGACTGGATGGTAAAGCTTTAGAAACTGCAATGGCTGAGGCCGACTCTGACTGAGGCCGACTCTGACTGAGGCGGCCTCTGACTGAGGCCGTATCTGACTAACCTGGTCTCTGACTGAGGCCGACTCTGACTGAGGCCGACTCTGACTAACCTGGTCTCTGACTGAGGCCGACTCTGACTGAGGCGGTCTCTGACTGAGGCGGTCTATGACTGAAGCGGACTCTGACTGAGGCCGTTTCTGACTAACCTGGTCTCTGACTGAGGCCGACTCTGACTGAGGCCGTTTCTGACTGAGGCCGACTCTGACTAACCTGGTCTCTGACTGAGGCCGACTCTGACTAACCTGGTCATTGTCTGAGGCCGACTCTGACTGAGGCCGACTCTGACTGAGGCCAACTCTGACTGAGGCGGTCTCTGACTGAGGCCGTCTCTGACTAACCTGGTCTCTGACTGAGGCTGCGCTGCGAGGCCGACTCTGACTAACCTGGTCTCTGACTGAGGCCGTCTCTGACTAACCTGGTCTCTGACTGAGGCCGACTCTGACTGAGGCGGTCTCTGACTGAGGCCGTTTCTGACTGAGGCCGACTCTGACTGAGGCCGTTTCTGACTGAGGCCAACTCTGACTGAGGCCAACTCTGACTGAGGTGGTCTCTGACTGAGGCAGCCTCTGACTGAGGCTGACTCTGACTGAGGCTGACTCTGACTGAGGCAGCCTCTGACTGAGGCCGTATCTGACTAACCTGGTCTCTGACTGAGGCCGACTCTGACTGAGGCCGACTCTGACTAACCTGGTCTCTGACTGAGGCCGACTCTGACTGAGGCGGTCTCTGACTGAGGCGGTCTATGACTGAAGCGGACTCTGACTGAGGCCGTTTCTGACTAACCTGGTCTCTGACTGAGGCCGACTCTGACTGAGGCCGTTTCTGACTGAGGCCGACTCTGACTAACCTGGTCTCTGACTGAGGCCGACTCTGACTAACCTGGTCATTGTCTGAGGCCGACTCTGACTGAGGCCGACTCTGACTGAGGCCAACTCTGACTGAGGCGGTCTCTGACTGAGGCCGTCTCTGACTAACCTGGTCTCTGACTGAGGCTGCGCTGCGAGGCCGACTCTGACTAACCTGGTCTCTGACTGAGGCCGTCTCTGACTAACCTGGTCTCTGACTGAGGCCGACTCTGACTGAGGCGGTCTCTGACTGAGGCCGTTTCTGACTGAGGCCGACTCTGACTGAGGCCGTTTCTGACTGAGGCCAACTCTGACTGAGGCCAACTCTGACTGAGGTGGTCTCTGACTGAGGCAGCCTCTGACTGAGGCTGACTCTGACTGAGGCTGACTCTGACTGAGGCAGCCTCTGACTGAGGCCGACTCTGACTAACCTGGTCTCTGACTGAGGCCGACTCTGACTGAGGCGGTCTCTGACTAACCTGGTCTCTGACTAACCTGGTCTCTGACTGAGGCCGACTCTGACTGAGGCGGTCTCTGACCGAGGCCAACTCTGACTGAGGCCGACTCTGACTGAGGCGGTCTCTGACTGAGGCCGTCTCTGACTAACCTGGTCTCTGACTGAGGCTGCGCTGCGAGGCCGACTCTGACTAACCTGGTCTCTGACTGAGGCCGACTCTGACTGAGGCCAACTCTGACTGAGGAGGTCTCTGACTAAGGCCGTCTCTGACTAACCTGGTCTCTGACTGAGGCCAACTCTGACTGAGGCCAACTCTGACTGAGGTGGTCTCTGACTGAGGCAGCCTCTGACTGAGGCTGACTCTGACTGAGGCTGACTCTGACTGAGGCAGCCTCTGACTGAGGCCGTATCTGACTAACCTGGTCTCTGACTGAGGCCGACTCTGACTGAGGCCGACTCTGACTAACCTGGTCTCTGACTGAGGCCGACTCTGACTGAGGCGGTCTCTGACTGAGGCGGTCTATGACTGAAGCGGACTCTGACTGAGGCCGTTTCTGACTAACCTGGTCTCTGACTGAGGCCGACTCTGACTGAGGCCGTTTCTGACTGAGGCCGACTCTGACTAACCTGGTCTCTGACTGAGGCCGACTCTGACTAACCTGGTCATTGTCTGAGGCCGACTCTGACTGAGGCCGACTCTGACTGAGGCCAACTCTGACTGAGGCGGTCTCTGACTGAGGCCGTCTCTGACTAACCTGGTCTCTGACTGAGGCTGCGCTGCGAGGCCGACTCTGACTAACCTGGTCTCTGACTGAGGCCGTCTCTGACTAACCTGGTCTCTGACTGAGGCCGACTCTGACTGAGGCGGTCTCTGACTGAGGCCGACTCTGACTGAGGCCGACTCTGACTGAGGCCGTTTCTGACTGAGGCCAACTCTGACTGAGGCCAACTCTGACTGAGGTGGTCTCTGACTGAGGCAGCCTCTGACTGAGGCTGACTCTGACTGAGGCTGACTCTGACTGAGGCAGCCTCTGACTGAGGCCGACTCTGACTAACCTGGTCTCTGACTGAGGCCGACTCTGACTGAGGCGGTCTCTGACTAACCTGGTCTCTGACTAACCTGGTCTCTGACTGAGGCCGACTCTGACTGAGGCGGTCTCTGACCGAGGCCAACTCTGACTGAGGCCGACTCTGACTGAGGCGGTCTCTGACTGAGGCCGTCTCTGACTAACCTGGTCTCTGACTGAGGCTGCGCTGCGAGGCCGACTCTGACTAACCTGGTCTCTGACTGAGGCCGACTCTGACTGAGGCCAACTCTGACTGAGGAGGTCTCTGACTAAGGCCGTCTCTGACTAACCTGGTCTCTGACTGAGGCCGACTCTGACTGAGGCGGTCTCTGACTGAGGCAGCCTCTGACTGAGGCTGACTCTGACTGAGGCAGCCTCTGACTGAGGCCGACTCTGACTAACCTGGTCTCTGACTGAGGCCGACTCTGACTGAGGCGGTCTCTGACTGAGGCCGTCTCTGACTAACCTGGTCTCTGACTGAGGCGGTCTCTGACTGAGGCCGTCTCTGAATAACCTGGTCTCTGACTGAGGCTGCGCTGCGAGGCCGACTCTGACTAACCTGGTCTCTGACTGAGGCCAACTCTGACTGAGGCGGTCTCTGACTAAGGCCGTCTCTGACTAACCTGGTCTCTGACTGAGGCCGACTCTGACTGAGGCAGTCTATGACTGAGGCAGTCTATGACTGAGGCGGTCTCTGACTAAGGCAGCCTCTGACTGAGGCTGTTTCTGACTGAGGCGGTCTCTGACTGAGGCAGCCTCTGACTGAGCAGGAGTCTGGGCAGTCATTATGTCAGGAAGAGTAAAGAGACTAAATGAGTTCTGCTCAGGAGTATGTCCCCCAAGCGACCTTGGGTTTGTGAAAGGCACTATATAAATGTAATTTATTATTATTATGACTGTAATAAATATGATCTCGCCCAGAGTGTGGCCGGTGACTCCGGCAGATCTAACTATAACAGCGTAAACTAAAAGGAGAGAACCAGAAGGGAACATAGATATGAGAGAACCCTGAGACACTGGGATCCCCAACTCCACCATCAACAAACCTGTGTGATCGCGTGAAGTGGTGGGTCAACAGCACCAACATCTCAGTTTACCATAAACCTCCATGCCCATGAACCCCTGGATCACCTGCCTTTATCTGAAGGGGAAGGCTAGTTATCAAAAGCTGAACTAAACAAATATGTTTTCAGTCCAGACTTAAAGGCTGAGACGGTGTCAGAGTCCAGAACATTAACTGAGAGATTATTCCACAATTTGGGGGCTTTGTAAGAAAAAGCTCTTCCCCCATTGAAGTCTTCTGAACTTTAGGCACCAGTAGAAAACCAGCATCCTGGGATCTGAGTAAGCGAGGCGGTTCATAATGGGAAATAAGATCTTGCAGGTACTCCGGTGAGAGAGCATGCAGGGCTTTATACGTCAATAAGAGAATTTTATAGTCAATACGGAATTTGATAGGAAGTCCAAGGACCTGGGGCCGTTCTTCACTGTGTTCAATAGCAGGACACTGGAAGCTTAATTACCCTCTTACCCTGAAGTACATGTCATATTGAGCTCTACTCTGCAGATGGAAAAAACACAAAGAATCATGATGTGCTGTTTGCTAAAAATATATAGCAGTAAATCGAATGCAGTTCATGTATAAGTGACAAATACACACATTCTGAAACACAGGCTTTTTCTTGTGAACGTCCTCCATGGTCCAATCTACAAAACAAAGCAGAAAGCAGTCAGTCTCCCTGTTAATCCTTATCTGTTGTGAATAATCCTGCAACTCTTTCTCTTCAAGAGTTCAACACTAAATGCAATATTAAATAAATATCTGAGAGCACTGGTGAAAATGCTTCTATTTGCATTCTTTTAATTACAAATGAGATAATCAGCATAATAATGTGAGTGAAAAGTAGAATCTTAACATATTTGATCATGAATTACTCAGTATTGTGTCTAACCCTGTTTTGCTTAAACTATCATATACAGTCAAGCTGGCATGAACTCCAGAAATTTGTGTGAAATTGTCTGATCAGTAGATTAGATCCCCCTGAGTCGTCTAAACACAAGCTTTAGTGGAACAGGCTCAATTAAAAACAGAAAACAGTCTGATCTTTTTGTCTTAAGGCCTTAACATGGTCTTTTGAACCCCACTGTGTGTATATATATATATATATATATATATATATATATATATATAAATGCACTCCACTGTTAAGCTTTTTAAACACAATGCTCAAGCTCTTGGGCCCCTCTAGTGGCAGACCCCCCATAAGCTTTATCCTTTTTCACCCTTATGCGTGACCCTGCTCATGGACGTTGTAGATATGAGCATATGACAGGTGAGAAGTTCAGTATGAGTACAGGGAACATTAGGAACAGCAAAAGTAAGTATTTCAGACATACAGAAGTGTGGTTATGGTTATATCAAGAGATCATGCTAACAAAACGGATGCACTGTACACTCATAAAGCCTTTCAAAGATGAAACCTACCTTTTACGCTTCATTTCAGGTCTCAAGTGTTCACTGTGGTCTGTCTTTTCCAGCTTATCCACCAAGATGTTTGCTGCTGACTCTTTGTTTTCAGTCTGTCTGTTTATGGGTTTTTGTCTTTGTATCTCCTCTGCCACTGAGTGATCATTGAGCTCCATGAGACAGTGAATGAGGTTAGGGCATCTTTTCAAGGACAAAGACCGTCACCCTCTTCTCTGAGCTTGCTCTTGAGGTATTGGATAGTCTGCTGAATGTTCTTCTTCCCATTGTGTACACACATCGAGAATGACTTCAGCAGCTTCTGGCTGGACTCCAGCGAAAGGCCAAGGAGAAAACGAAGGAACAGATCCAAATGTCCACTGTCACTTTTCAAAGCTTCATCAATGGCACATTTGTAAAAGTTATGCAATGCTGCTTCTTGCTGAGGAACATTCGGTGGATAGCCAGAATCTTCATCATTCTCCCTTAATGATTGTTTTGTGCAAATTTTGTTGTGGCTGGATTGCATTGCATTCACTCCTGTGTCAGCGTATGTCTGGATGACAAAGAAAGCTGCAAGATACTCTTGAAAGCTCAAGTGGACAAAGCTGTACTGCTTCACTGAAAATATCGGATCATCCTCTTTGACGATCTCAGTAAACACTCCTGACCTCAGTGAGGCCTCAGTGACATCGATGTCATACTCATTCATATATTCTGAAAACTCAATATTGCTCTTCTGCAGATTGTCGAAGGCCAGTTTTCCAAGTTTGAGAATAAGCTGAACCTCTTCATCTGAGAGTTTCAGAGGATCACTTTCTCTTTCCCCAACAAACTTTTCCTTTTTTTTACTTGTTTGGATGAGCAAGAATCGGGTGTACAGCTCAGTAAGAGACGATGGGATTTTTTCATTGCCTTCTCTCAGCATTTGTTCCAGGACTGTAGCTGTGATCCAGCAGAAGACCGGTATATGGCACATGATCTCAAGGGTTCTTGAATCCTTCACATGTGAAATGATCCTACTGGCCAAGCTCTGGTCGCTGATCCTCTTCCTGAAGTATTTCTCCTTCTTCAAGTCTGTGAATCCTCGTACTTCTGTCATACGATGGATCAGATCTGGAGGAATCTTGTCTATCGCAGCTGGCCGAGAAGTTATCCACACCAAAGCAGAAGGAAGCAGATTTCCATCAATGAGGTTAGTCATCAGCTCATCCAACGATGCTGTTTTGGAAACATCAGAGACTCTTCTCTGTCTAAAAGCCATTGGAAGCTGACTTTCATCTAGACCATCAAAAATGAACAGAATTTTACAGTCATCATTATATTTGGTATCCCCAAATTCTTTGAGTTCAGAGAAAAACTTAAGCAGAAGTTCATGGAGACTCTGTTTCTCATCTTTGGTTGAGTTCAACTCACGGAAAGGCAGCACCAACAGAAGATCAATGTCCTGATTGGCTTTTCCTTCAGCCCAGTCAAGAATGAACTTCTGCACTGAGACTGTTTTTCCAATACCAGCAATTCCTTTAGTCAGCACAACTCTGGGTTGTCCTTTTTCACATTCTGAAAGCCTTTAGTCCCATCATCTTCTTCTGTTTCACTTTTAATACCTTCTATGTTTAAGGGTTTGAAGATGTCATTGCAGCTGACTGCTATGTCCTGTTCAGGAGGTGTCGTCAACGCTGTGTCAATCTGCCAAATCTCATGTTCCTTATTTAGTCCTCCCCGCTCTCCTTCTGTGATGTAGAGCTTTGTGTAGATCTTATTTAGTAAAGTTGGGTTTCCTCTCTTTGCAATTCCTTCAAAAATTCTCTCACACTTCCCTTTCAAGAGACCTTGCAGTTTTTCTTTGAGTTTCTCTGAAATTTTGAATATTGGAAATAAAGGATCTTTAGTCTCAGAATAGATGCCATACAGTAATACAATAGTGTTTAATGTACTGTGGATCATGAGTTTCCTACAATCTGCTATGTATTTTTGGAAAGCATGTGCAATGTAAATACAGCACTCACCAATATTAGGAATAAATGCTGAATCTTGCTGATGTGTGGGTTCAGCATTTGCTGGTGAAAGAAAAACAACACAATCAGAATGTTTTTATTGTTTATTCAGGTATTTTGAACCCACGATGACCAATCCACTTTGGAAGCTGGCACGTTCCCTGAGTTTTTCCAGCAAGATGGACAGTTTCCTGGAAAGTGGATTGGTCATCGTGGGCCAGTTGAATGGCCCCCAAGGTCTCCTGATCTAACCCCCTTAGACTTTTATCTTTGGGGTCATCTGAAGGCAGTTGCTGTGAAGATACAAGATGTGCAGCACCTGAAACTACGGATACTGGAAGCCTGTGCTAGCATTTCTTCTGCGGTGTTGCTCTCAGTAGGGGAAGAGCGGGAGAAGAGGGCTGCACTGACGATCCAACACAATGGGCAGTACTTTGAACACATTTTATAAGTGGTCAGAAACGTGTAAATTACTTATGAAAGAATAAAGTTACATTAAAACTAAGCACACCATTGTTTTTCTTGTGAAATTCTCAGTAAGTTTGATGTGTCACGCAACCCTCTTCCCACGGAAAAAACTAAAGTTGGATCCAAAATGTCCGACTTCAAAATGGCCACCATGGTCACCACCCATCTTGAAAAGTTTTCCCCCTCCCATAAACTAATGTGCCACAAACAGGAAGTTAATATCACCAACCATTCCCCTTTTATTTGGGTGTAGCCATATAAATGGCCCACCCTGTATGTATATATATATATATAATAGAGCAGAATAGAACTGAGGATGAGTGAGGAGATGAAAGCTAACAGGAGATAACATTTTTGGAGATAAAGACTAAAACGAATTCCATTAACACAAACTGAAGTAGTTAGAGTGACTGTTAGCATTTACACAATAAAGAAAACTTTTAAGTTGCAAACTGTTTTACAGCATTTCTAACGATAATAATTAGCATTTTGTTATTATTGCTGTTAAAATTTTGATTAGGGATTTATTGATACCATTTTATTCAGAATGAGTACTAGTATGTGTTTGTAGTATTCACCAATACCAGGTCTAATACCATAACACTTAACCATTAAATCATTAGAATTCAGATGATTATCTAAATTAGTGATCTCTGATCAAAAAGTGCCACAGTGAAAAAGAGTGGGTTTTGTTCACCATCAGAAAAGCTCTTCTGTACAGCTGTTAGTAGGTTTCATAGTTTTGATCCTTATCTGTCTCTTACAGCAGCAGCACAGCGACAGTAGGAATCGCATCCAAGGAGCTCATGCTTCCAGCTTTCTGTTCTATCTTGTATGGCTGATGGCTGAGCTGTGGCTGAATGTCCTCTAAAGCCAGACAGACACTGTGTGATTGTAGAAATCTTTTTTGGTGACGTCAAGTCAAGTCAGGAGGCTTTTATTGTCATTCCGTCTATGTATAAGTATACAGTGGAGTGAAATTACATTCCTCCAGGAACAAGGTGTAACAAGTAACAAAAAGTAGAAAGTGCGAATGTGCAGACATGGTGTTCAAACTACGTTTGAATAGGGCATCATGTTCGGACAAAGTATACGATTTATAAACCCGCACTGTACAACAACAAAGCGTCCATACTATGGAAAACAGCTCTGTCCATGAACAATTTCAAATGAAGCAGCTTCATTTAAAATAAAACGATGCACACTGAGTACTGAGCAGACATGCTGAGAAACTGAGCAGCACTGCTAACACTGATCATGGAAACTAAAAGAAGGTTCATGGTAAGACTGTACAGTCTCTACTTTCACAGAGATGGAAAAATCACTGTATTAATATTTATACCTCTCAATTCCACTCCGTCAAACAAGTAAAGCTGGCAAAGCAGGACTTTGGTAGGGAATGTTGAGTTTTTCAGCTCAGTTTTGCTAGGCTGGGTGTCTCTACTTGCACTGGGGATGTGGTTGTGTTTGTGTGTTTAAAAACAAGCTAAAATCACTCTGTGAATTCATGGTGGGACTCTTCCAAGTCAGAATGTGTAAAGTGACCAATTACTTTGTGTCCAACAGTCATGGGGTCAGTAACGCTACTCGGTTTAAGCAAAGCCTTCTTCACTGCCTGCTTGAGTCGTTTGTTCATTAGTATTAGTATATTAGTATAATATAGTTTTTATGCGTACCAGTAAATGCTCGATACCAGTATCGGTAACAACGCCTCCCTAGTTTTGATATTGTAATGTTATATTGTCACTGTCTGAATATTAGAAAATACTGTGGCATAAATTTCAGTTCATATCACACACACGTTTAGTTGATGAAACGAAATCAATTTTTTCTTACCTTTTGGGTTCACATGTGTTTCAAGAGTCATGCTGAGAGAACCAACATGACAGTTAGTCAGCTGGGGCACGACAGCAACCCCAGCATTCTGAGCTGTAATGGAATAGCATTTAAAGGCTTCAGACAGGGAAGCAGACGTGGGAGATGATGCTTGATCCTCCATGATAGACCCTTAGGACACAGTCTGAGCCGAAACAGCAGACGTAAGAGGCTAACGTAGGGTCAGCTTTTGATGTTAAAATCTATTAAAGAAAAAACAGAATATACAGTCAAAAATATCAAATAATCCAAAATTTTCAGACACTTAAAAGATGATTTTGGCCAACATTGAACTGTCTGGAATACATACTGCCAGTAAAGCAGGTCCTCCTCAGGGGGGCATGTCACTAAAACACGCGCAGAGTGAGGTGCTGAAGTGATGTGTAGGACATTTCTGAGTCCCAAAGCTGCCTAATATCATTTTTAAAACTAAAATATGATAATCTCCCGTGCTTTTCTCTTTTTATCAGCCTTTACTTTTCCTGCTTCAAGTGTGTGACTGTAAGCATGGTGGAGGTAGTGTCATGGCTTGGGGTACATGGCAGCTTCTGGAACAGGCTCACTCTTTCTTTTTGGTGATGTAGCTCATGAATGCGTAAGTTTACAGAAAGATTCTGTCTGCCAATTAACAGAGAGATGCATCCAATCTAATCAGAAAGAACATCATCATGCAGCAAGACAATGATCCAAAACATACTGCTATCACAATAAAGGATCATTTCATCATTTCAGGATTTCATCAGGGAAAACAGTGGAAGGTTTTAGACCAGACAAGCCAATCACCAGACCTTAATCAAACTGACCATGCATTTCACCTCCTGAAATGCAGACTGAAAGGAGAAACCCCCTAAAACAAACAACAGCTGAAAGAAGCTGCAGTAAAATGTTCTATGAGAAAGACAGGACTTGAACCAGTTCAGCACTTTCCCACACAGACTGTGTGCTTAACATGATCAATGAGACTTTTGTGATCAGCATATTTTATAATTGATCTAATTATAATTTATATATAATCTAAATAATATTTTTATAAATGTAAAACCTAAAAGTTTGGACCCACTGCCCCTAACTACTGTAAAAATTCACATACACTCAACAACACAATATACTACATTTCAGTGTGATACTGCGTCTGAGTCTGAACAAAAACCAGGACATTAGCACTGTGGTCTCATACCATCGTAGCAAATTCCTAAAGGAGCATTCCGGCTTACTTCTAGGCACTAATTCTCTACAGATTCCCTTATACTACTATTACAGAACAGTAACAATAATACGGGGAGATTCACTCAAAAGAGGCCCCGAATATTCTGTAATAACTCTAGGATTAATCAATCTGAACCAAACAATGTGCAATGAGCTCCTCATCGGCACCGGACAGCCATCACAACGTTTAACCACCTAGTAAGAGGCCACGAAGCTTTGAAAATCTGGCCTCATGTTCTAAAAACAGAACTGTAGGTCCATATACACAACTGTGTTTTCTCAAGTGTTATAGGTCATTTTAAAAGGTACTTACCTGAAAATCGAGACCCAACACGCTGCTGGAGAAAACATGCCCTCGGCCATCTCTTCGGTTAAGTTGCTGAAGAGTAAGAGGGTGTGATTACTTACCGGTTTGAACCAGTTTTTGTAGAGCAAAAGGAAGCAAGCAAGCTGAATGTGATTCTGAGCTGAGGGCAAATGACAAACTACATGAAAGAAGAAAACTATTATATAACTATTGAAAACTTACAGTGTAGCACTTGAGCCTTTGAGCCTAAAACACTGTCAGTTGAACAGACATGCAGTTAACATCTGTACTTTGTACTTTACAGTTCAAGTGACTATTTTAAACTAAGTTACTGGATTTAATAACATAATACTGTAATTAAAAAACATGTTCTGTGTATTTAAAAATAAACATAGGCACAACATGAAATATAAAAATAGTTACCCCAAAAAACAAAAAATAGGTTGTACCATCAGCTGCAGCATTTTTACCATGCAACACAGAATTTTATATTCAGTGAATGAACATTTCTGTTTTCAGTCAACGTGTTAA
Organism: Pygocentrus nattereri; assembly: GCF_015220715.1. Classification (NCBI taxonomy): domain Eukaryota; kingdom Metazoa; phylum Chordata; class Actinopteri; order Characiformes; family Serrasalmidae; genus Pygocentrus; species Pygocentrus nattereri. The sequence goes on along the minus strand of NC_051222.1, from coordinate 42,480,382 downwards.
GTCTGTTGGGTGAGCAACAGTGAAACTACTGCGCATGCGCACAAGAGGGATGCATTTCTGGCGCTTTCTGGACCAAAACGAAGACGAAGACCCAGTATTTCACAACCAGCCCAGAAGACCCCAAAGTACCTTCAGAGAAGTTCATGAGAGTTTTATTAAGCTAACACAACTAATTTATTGGTGTTTGTTGAGTTAAAACTTTGAATGAGGTCTTCAAACATACTTTCAAACGCAACTCCTATCAAAGCTAGTTAACTAACGTTTCACTCTCCAGACTAGGTCTAGCTGACCAGCCCCCTCTGTTAGCTACTCTCCGGACTAGTACTGGCTATCCAGCCCCCTCTGTTAGCTACTCTCCGGACTAGTACTGGCTATCCAGCCCCCTCTGTTAGCTACTCTCCGGAATAGTACTGGCTAACCAGCCCCCTCTGTTAGCTACTCTCCGGAATAGTACTGGCTATCCAGCCCCCTCTGTTAGCTACTCTCCGGAATAGTACTGGCTAACCAGCCCCCTCTGTTAGCTACTCTCCGGACTAGTTCTAGCTAACCAGCCCCCTCTGTTAGCTACTCTCCGGACTAGTTCTATCTAACCAGCCCCCTCTGTTAGCTACTCTCCGGAATAGTACTGGCTATCCAGCCCCCTCTGTTAGCTACTCTCCGGACTAGTTCTAGCTAACTAGCCCCGTCTGTTAGCTACTCTCCGGACTAGTACTGGCTATCCAGCCCCCTCTGTTAGCTACTCTCCGGACTAGTTCTAGCTAACCAGCCCCCTCTGTTAGCTACTCTCCGGGCTAGTACTGGCTAACCAGCCCCCTCTGTTAGCTGCTCTCCGGACTAGTTCTAGCTAACCAGCCCCCTCTGTTAGCTACTCTCCGGACTAGTACTGGCTATCCAGCCCCCTCTGTTAGCTACTCTCCGGACTAGTACTCGCTATCCAGCCCCCTCTGTTAGCTACTCTCAGGACTAGTTCTATCTAACCAGCCCCCTCTGTTAGCTACTCTCCGGACTAGTACTGGCTAACCAGCCCCCTCTGTTAGCTACTCTCCGGAATAGTACTGGCTAACCAGCCCCCTCTGTTAGCTACTCTCCGGACTAGTTCTAGCTGACCAGCCCCCTCTGTTAGCTACTCTCCGGACTAGTTCTAGCTGACCAGTCCCCTCTGTTAGCTACCCTCCGGACTAGTGCTGGCTATCCAGCCCCCTCTGTTAGCTACTCTCCGGACTAGTTCTAGCTAACCAGCCCCCTCTGTTAGTTACTCTCCGGAATAGTACTGACTATCCAGCCCCCTCTGTTAGCTACTCTCCGGACTAGTTCTAGCTAACCAGCCCCCTCTGTTAGTTACTCTCCGGAATAGTACTGACTATCCAGCCCCCTCTGTTAGCTACTCTCCGGACTAGTTCTAGCTAACCAGCCCCCTCTGTTAGCTACTCTCCGTACTAGTACTGGCTAACCAGCCCCCTGTGTTAGCTATTCTCCGGAATAGTACTGGCTAACCAGCCCCCTCTGTTAGCTAGCTTGCAGCCCTTTACTTGTGTATGCAAACACAGTTGCATGTGTCCAAAAGTGCCGTTCAACACATAATTGACAGTGTGAATATTCTATCAATATCAAATGTAAACACATGTCGTGCAATTGAGGAAGTTCTGCAAAGACACATCTGCAATTTTGATCAGTCAGTTGTTTCAAACATTGGAGATGCTCTTCATCGACCTCAGCTCTGCTTTTAACACGGTCATCCCGACTAGGCTGGTCACCAAGCTCAGTGACCTGGGAATCAGCACCCCCATGTGTAACTGGGTTTTGGAATTCCTGACAGACCGACCCCAGTCTGTGAGATTGGGCAGTTATATGTCTACCACCATCACCCTGAACACTGGTGTGCCGCAAGGCTGTGTGCTGAGCCCTCTGCTCTTCTCCCTGTTCACCCACGATTGTGTTCCTCTGCACACATCTAACATCTTCATCAAGTTTGCAGACGACACCACTGTGGTTGGCCACATCAGGAACAACAATGAATCGGCCTACAGGGAGGAGATCCAGCACCTGACTTCCTGGTGCACCACCAACAACCTCATCCTGAACACAGACAAAACCAAAGAACTCATCGTGGACTATCGGAAAACCAAGGGCTGCACACACTCTCCTGTCTACATCAACGGTGCAGAGGTAGAACGTGTCTCCAGCTTTAGGTTCCTGGGAATCCACATCTCTGCAGACCTTTCATGGTCCTTCAACACCTCCCATCTCATCAAGAAGGCACAGCAGCATTTTTACTTCCTGAGGAGACTAAAACAAGACCAGCTGTCTCCTCAGATCCTCACAAATTTTTACAGATGCACCATCGAGAGCATACTGACCAACTGTGTGACCCTCTGGTACAGTAGCTCCACTGTGGCGGAGAGGAAATCCCTGCAGAGGATAGTAAAGACTGCTCAGCGCATCACAGGCGTGCAGCTCCCTGCCATCAAAGACATTCACCACCATCATTAAGGACTCCTCCCACCCCAGCCACAAACTGTTCAACCTACTTCCATCCGGGAGGAGATACAAGAGCATCCGGAACATCTCTTCACAATTCAAATCCATTATTGAGCAAAACCTCTGAAAATGGTCCTTTATCGACTGACTATAAGAGGAGCAATTACTTTAAATCCAATTTTGATGTGATTGAACCTGTTGAATATGTTTTTAACAGTGCAAAGAAACAAACATTTGTTTATGTCCCTGTTCTCAAGACATTGAAGAATCTTTTGATGGTAAGTATTTCAAAGAAAATACACTTCTTGGTGGGCAAGATTTCAAACTTTCACTTGGTTTATATATTGATGATTTTGAAGTAGCAAACCCTCTGGGCACCTCTCGAAAAATACACAAAATTACAGCTGTGTATTGGGTCATTTTGAAATGGGCCCCAGAGTTCCGTTCAAGTCTCAATTCAATTCAGTTGGCACTGCTTGGAAAAAGTGCAGAAGTCAAAATTTATGGCTATGAAGCATTTTTTGGACCACTTTTGCATGATTTAAAGAGTCTTGAGAATGATGGGGTGTTTGCTGAACAAATGGGTGAGAGTGTTATGGGAACAGTGCTCACTGTGTCTGCTGACAATCTTGGTGCCCATGGAGTTGCAGGGTTTCAGGAGAGTTTTCATGTGGAGAAATTTTGTAGATTTTGCCTAGCATCATTGAATGACATTCAGACCACACCTGTGAGTGAGGCACTTTTTCAGCTTAGGAGTCCAGAACAACATAATGACTGCATTGTTGAGCTAGAAAGAAACAAAATATTGACAAATGTGAATGGGGTCACATCTGAATGTGTTCTACAGAAACACCTATCCTTTTTCCACACTATTACTGCCTTTCCTCCATATTTGCTGCATGATAAACTTTTGCTCACTAGAAAACTTTAAGTTGGGGAGAGTTAAAATTTTTTTACAGTGTGTTAGCTGATGAATAAACCTACTAATGGACTATTATATATGTGTGTGTGTGTGTGTGTACACACACTATATTTCCAAAAGTTTTCACTCACCCATCCAGATCACTGAAATCAGGTGTTCCAGTCACTTCCATGGCCACAGGTGTATAAAGCCGAGCCCCTAGGCCTGCAGACTGCTTCTACAGACATTAGTGAAAGAATGGGTCGCTCTCAGGAGCTCAGTGAATTCCAGCGTGGTACCGTGATCGGACGCCACCTGTGCAGCAAGTCCAGTCGTGAAATTTCCTCACTACTAAATATTCCACAGTCAACTATCAGTTGGATTATAACAAAGTGGAAGCGATTGGGAACGACAGCAACTCAGCCACGAAGTGGTCGGCCACGTAAAATGACAGAGCGGTCAGCGGATGCTGAGGGGCATAGTGCGCAGAGGTCATCGACTTTCTGCAGAGTCCATCACTACAGACCTCCAAACTTCATGTGGCCTTCAGATCAGCTCAAGAACAGCGTAGAGAGCTTCATGGACTGGGTTTCCATGGCCGAGCAGCTGCATCCAAGCCTTACATCACCAAGCGCAATGCAAAGCGTGGAATGCAGTGGAGTAAAGCGCCGGCACTGGACTCTAGAGCAGTGGAGACGTGTTCTCTGGAGTGACCAATCACGCTTCTCCGTCTGGGAATCCGATGGACGAGTCTGGGTTTGGCGGTTGCCAGGAGACGGTACTTGTCTGACTGCATTGTGCTGAGTGTAAAGCCATTCAGCCATGTCACTCCACTGCTGCGTTCCCTTAATTGGTTTCCTGTAGCAGCTCGCATCAGATATAAATGTTGGCCTACAAAGCCAAAAATGGTCCAGCTCCTTCCTACTTGAGATCAATGGTGAAAGCTAGATCCGTACCCAGAGACCTTCGTGCTTCAAGTACGGCTCGACTTGACCCACCATCTTGCAGATCACAAGGAAAACATGCCTCCAGACTGTTCTCTGTCCTGGCACCAAGGTGGTGGAATGAACTTCCCCTAAGTGTCCGAACAGCAGAATCACTTGCTGTCTTTAAACGACGTCTGAAGACCCATCTCTTTACACTACACATATCTAATCACTAACACTGTCTATTAAAGATCTTCACCTCTTTTTGTTCACTGTATTTTATTACAAACTTTTTTTCAGCAGGTTTAGTGTTGTGTAGACTCTGTGTTGAGTTGTAGGTATTTTTCTACTTGTTGTATTTGTTTTGGGTCTCAATGCATAGATAACTTCAGGTAGCAATTTAGAGCAAAGCTCTTTAAAATTATGTCGACATTTATTAACATGAGATATTCTGAAGTAATGACAAGCAGTTTTGTAAGTCGCTCTGGATAAGAGCGTCTGCTAAATGCCATAAATGTAAATGTAAATGTAAAGTTTGGTGGGAGGGGGATCATGGTGTGGGGCTGTTTTTCAGGAGTTGGGCTCGGCCCTTTAGTTCCAGTGAAAGGAACTCTTAAAGCTTCAGCACCAAGAGATTTTGGACAATTTCATGCTCCTTCTCGTCCAACATCAGTGTCTGACCTCACAAATGTACTTCTGGAAGAACGGTCAGAAATTCCCATAAACACCACTAACCCTTGTGGAAAGCCTTCCCAGAAGAGCTGAAGCTGTTATAGCTGCAAAGGGTGGGCCGACATCATATTAAACCTGATGGATTAAGAATGGGATGTCGCTCAATTTCATCTGCATTTGAAGACCACCGAATACTTTTGGAAATATCGTGTATATATCACTGCTTCTGGAAGAAAACGTCATATCTTTATTTTTGTTGTTTTTCAGTTTTTGACATAATTTGAAAATGCCTGTTCTTTAAATTGTGTGTAAATTTCATTATGAATGAACCAAAAAAAAAAAAAAAAAGCCCAAAATGATTTGGAAAAAATGCTGCTGGAGTCTTTAAACACCTCAGTATCGCTGCTGGACTAAGAATAGTCCACCAACCCAAAATATCCAGCCAACAGCGTCCTGTGACCACTGATGAAGGACTAGAGGATGACAAACACAAACTGCAGCAGCAGATGAGCTGTCGTCTCTGACTTTACATCTACAAGGTGGACCAACGAGGTAGGAGTGTCTAACAGAGTGGACAGTGAGTGGACACAGGGTTTAAAAACTCCAGCAGCACTGCTGTGTCTGATCCACTCGCACCAGCACAACACACACTAACACACCACCACCACGTCAGTGTTACTGCAGTGCTGAGAATGACCCACCACCCAAACAGTACCTGCTCTGTGGGGGTCCTGACCACTGAAGAACAGGGTAACAGAGTATCAGAGAAACAGATGGACTACAGTCTGTAACTGTAGAACTACAGAGTGCAGCTATACAGTAAGTGGAGCTGATAAAAATGCTCTTTACTTCTCACATTAATGCAGCATCAGACTTTCCCCACCTTCAGACTCCCTTTCAGGAAATATATTTGTCATGCTGGAGCCTCTTCAGTGAGTGAAGTGATGTGACACCTGATGTTTGGCTGGGAGTGTAGGGCATGGTGTGGATGACCTAGACTTCAGCACACAAACGAGCTCTTTATTAATAGTTTATTTTGTCCAGATATAGTAACAGCAACAGCATAAGAGAGTCACTGTCTAACAGGGAGGAGTAGTCAAACATCATCCACTCGAACACATGAATATGAGGTTCAATACTCAATACATTAAGTTTCAACGTATAAAACAACAAATGTCTATCAGTTTCAATTCTTCTGTAAAAAAAACGGTTCTTCAAGGGTTCTTTCAGAAAGAAAATGTTTCTGTATAGATCCATAATCACAAAAGGCTTCTTTACATCGTGAAGGCGTTCTTCAGATTGATGGAGAACATGCTGCATATGGTTTTTCAAAAGGATTCTGTGTAGCACTGAAAAGGGTTCTTCTATTCTAAACAGACTGATGATATACCAGTAGGAGAACCATTTTTGGTGCTATATAGAACCATTTTAAAAAAGCTTTTATGTAAGAAGCATCAGCACATTCTTCATCAAACTGAAGAATGCTTTCGGAATGTTCGGAATGTTAATTATGCAAATGGTTCTTTGGGTGTTCATGGTTTCAATATAGAACCATTTCCTTTACTAAAGAACCCTTGAAGAACCATCTTTGTTTGTGTAGGGTGTAGTTTTAACCAATGTTATCTCTGCTATCAAGAATTATGTGAATCCTGATGTGGTTTTACCAAAACAGGAAGCAAATGTTTAAATGTACAAAAGAACAAACCTGATCATCAGAATCACTTTGTACGCCAACCATGACTGCATATCCAATCGCAAGCGAAAGCCTTGCTCCCCTGGTCAAATTCCATGTTTTATTGATGTTCAAAGTGAAAATAATGTTAACACACCCTCTACAATGAACACTTCTGCAACTTTTTAAAGTACAATTACTGTTTATCAGCAAAATCTATGGCCCATTTCATGTTTTTGGCCTTAATCAGAAGATGAAGAAACATGAAGAACCATTTCACCATGCAAAGAACCCTTTAATGAGGTGGTGATAGTTATATATACGGTCCCATTACCTTAAGCAGTTTTCAACACTGGAGTAACGCATCATTGGCGGTGAGGACCATGAAGCCAGTATAAGCATGCAGGCTGAACCATGAAGGCACTGACTTTTGTAATTTTGTAGTCATTGTAATGTTTTGTATCGTCAAGTTCTTTGAGTTCAGAGTGAAAATCAAGCAGATGCTCATGAAGACTCGTATTTCTCTACTTTTAACTGAGCTCACTGTGCACTGTTCCAGCACTGGAAATTTCGGGGTTTTTTTTGTTGCTGTTTTTTTTTTAATTACACAATACACACAGTCTCAACACACACTTGCTCTCCATGTCTGCATGGGTTTCCTCTGACAGTCCAAAGACATGCAGTATGGCCAATTGGAGATGCTACATTGACCCTGTCTGTGAATGCACAGGTCTGTGTGTCTGCTCTTTGATGGACTGCCAAACATTTCACACCTAATGAGTGCTGGATTAGAGTCCACCAACACTGCGACCCACAAGGATTAACAGCCTAAATAATGAATTTCTCAATTTAGACCTATCACGAATTACAGACATCATGCGTTGAAATTCTGACTTATCTAGTTCATCCGCAACATTAGTGATTATGTTGACCAGAGTGGAGATTTGTCCTTCTGTATAATTGTACTGAGCTTGTCGGTCTGAGGTTAACAACCTTTGTATCTCCTCTGCCATTGAGTGATCATTGAGCTCCACGAGACAGTGAATGAGGTTAATGCATCGTTCTGAGTTCAAACGTCTTTGGTCATCTTCTCTGAGCTTTCTCTTGAGGTACTGAATAGTCTGCTGAATGTTCTGCCCACTTTCTACATGCAACAAAAATGACTGTAGCAACTTTTGGTTTGACTCCAGCGAGAGGCCAAGGAGGAAGCGAAGGAACAGATCTAAATGCCCACTGTTACTCTTCAAAGCTTCATCAATAGCACATTTCTGCAAGTCATACAAAGTCACCATTTGCTGTGGAAAGCCATCAACACTTTCCCTAAATGATTGTTTTGTGGCATTTTTGTTGTCACTTGATTGCATTGCGTTCACTCCTCTGTCAGCGTATGTGTGGACAACAAAGAAAGCTCCAAGATACTCTTGACAGCTCAAGTGCACAAAGCTGTACTTCTTCACCGGAAACATTGGATCCTCCTCCTTAACGATCTCAGTGAACAACCCTGACCTCAGTGAGGCCTCAGTGACATCAATGTCGTACTGTTTCAAATCATCTTCTGAAAACACGATGTTGCTCTTTTGCAGATTGTCGAAGGCCAGTTTTCCGAGTTTAAGAATAAGCTGAACATCTTCATCTGAGACCTTCAGAGGATCACTTCCCCTTTTTCCAAGATATTTATTCTTTTTTTCACTTGTTTGGATGAGCAAGAATCGGGTGTACAGCTCAGTAAGAGATGATGGGATTTTTTCATTGCCTTCTCTCAGCATTTGTTCCAGGACTGTAGCTGTGATCCAGCAGAAGACCGGTATATGGCACATGATCTCAAGGGTTCTTGAATTCCTCACATGTGAAATGATCCTACTGGCCAAGCTCTGGTCACTGATCCTCTTCCTGAAATACTTCTCCTTCTGCAAGTCTGTGAATCCTTGTACTTCTGTCAAACGATGGATCAGATCTGGAGGAATCTTGTGTATTGCGGCCAGCCGAGAAGTTATCCACACCAAAGCAGAAGGAAGCAGATTCCCTTCAATGAGGTTAGTCATCAGCTCATCCAACGATGCTGTTTTGGAAATATCAGAGACTCTTCTCTGTCCAAAGAGCAGAGGAAGCTGACTTTCATCTAGACCATCAAAAATGAACAGAATTTTACAGTCATCATAATATTTGGTATCCCCAAATTCTTTGAGTTCGGAGTGAAAGTCAAGCAGAAGTTCATGGAGACTCTGTTTCTCATCTTTGATTGAGTTCAACTCACGGAAAGGCAGCACCAACAGAAGATCAATGTCCTGATTGGCTTTTCCTTCAGCCCAGTCAAGAATTAACTTCTGCACTGAGACTGTTTTCCCAATGTCAGCATTTCCAACAGTCAACACAACTCTGGGTTGTCTCTCTTCAGCTTTCTCACAATCTGAAGGTATCGCACATTTAGTCCTGTCATCTTCTGTTTCACTTTCAAGACCTTGCATGTTTAAGGGTTTGAAGATGTCACTGCAGCTAACTAGTATGTCCTGTTCAGGAGGTGTTGTCAATACTTTGTCAGTCTGACAAACTTCATGTTCCTTATTCAGACCTCCCCACTGCCCTTCTGTGATGCGGAGTTCTGTGTAGATCTTGTTCAGTAAAGTTTGTTTTCCTCGTTTAGCCATGCCTTCAAAGATCATCTCAAACTTCCTTCTGAAGGTGGATTTTAGGTAATCTCTGACCCTCTCTGAAATTTTGTAAATGGAAAATAATTGACCATTAGTGTCATAATAGACAATACAGAAATATAATTTTTGCAAATGCATTTTTAAAAAAATGTGAAGCCTAAATACAGCACTCACCAATATTAGGGCCAACAAATGAAGCTTGCTGGTGAGTCTGTTTGGCATTTGCTGATAAAACAAAAACAAACACACATAAAACAACTTTGATTATTCAAGTATCTTCAACAGAAAAACTGGAGTATACTGGGCTAAAAGATTTCCTTTGAAACTTCTGAGGTATCATCTGCAGACAAATGTGAAATGTATACAACTGATGAATGAATGCATTTGGTGAGTCATAAGTTATAAAAGTGAATACCAGTGTGATGCTGTCTTACAACATGGACTCCCTGGCATATACGTATTGTAATATGACCCAACACAGCGAACCACAAACAGCTAATACCCTGAGATAAGGCACACACAAGCTTGAACAGCTTAAATAAAACACGTAAACTCAAGAACGAAAATGCATTTTAAGCCTGAAGAGTTAACTGCAACACTGAGTGTTGCTTGTCATTTTTGCAGTAAAAATTTGAAAAGTCCTTATAAGTCATCCTCAACTGATCAAATTTCCTGCAGAGATATACAACCTTGCTTCAGTTTTTGTAAACAACATTAGTGATCATGTGCCACAGTACAAAAGTACAAAAATCTGAGCCATGTTTTATTCAGACGCAACTCATTTCAGTTTGATTGGGAGAGGATTCGACTACTCAATGTTGAAAATTCATGGAAATTTTTATGACCATTTTAGTGAAACTGATAAGAGACATGCATGCTTAAAAAATATAGAGTTAAACTTCATGAAAATCCCTGGTTTAACCCTAAATATAGCTAGTCTTTTAGATGAGCATGAGGTGGCTTGGTCAAAAGCAAGGGCATACTTTCATTACTGGTCACAAATACGCCTGGTTCATTTTTAAGCAGTTACAAAATAAGAGCTGCAATTAGAAAATCTAAAGCTGACTGTTACTACAGTCAATTTTAATAATTCCCAAAAAATCTTGAAGAGAATAAAATATTCAGTAATAAGGATGCTGCAAATTTCCACCCTGCAATATAAAAATATCAGGTACAGTTCAAATGCTGAATTTTTATTTGACTCATAAAATCTTGTAACACTAAAATGTTTATACTGACAGTGACTACAACTAAATGTCAAAATTTTTATATAAAGTGCATAATGCTCTTAAGCTTTAAGACACAAATAAATCAGCAAGACATGATTTATTCCTGGATCAGGACCTTGCCATGGCAGAAGGGCTTGTGTGGTCTAGGGATCTTCAGAGCTACACTATATTGCCAAAAGTATTTATTATAGGGTTTAATATGATGTCGGCCCACCCTTTGCAGCTACAACCGCTTTAACTCTTCTGGGAAGGCTTTCCACAAGGGTTAGGAGTGTTTATGGGAATCTTTCTTCCAGAAGCACATTTGTGAGGTCAGACACTGATGTTGGACGAGAAGGCCTGGCTCGCAGTCTCCACTCTAATTCATCCCAAAGGTGTTCTATGGGGTTGAGGTCAGGACTCTGTGCAGGCCAGTCAAGTTCTTCCACACCAAACTGGCTCATCCATGTCTTTATGGACCTCCTTTGTGCACTGGTGTGCAGTCATGTTGGAACAGGAAGGGGCCGTCCCCAAATTGTTACCACAAAGTTGGGAGCATGAAATTGTCCAAAATCTCTTTGGAAGGGGCCGAGCCCAACTCCTGAAAAACAGCCCCACACCATGATCCCCCCTCCACCAAACTTTACACTCGGCACAATGCAGTCAGACAAGTACCGTCTCCTGGCAACCTCCAAACCCAGACTCGTCCATCGGATTTCCAGACAGAGAAGTGTGATTGGTCACTCCAGAGAACACTTCTCCACTGCTCTAGAGTCCAGTGGCGGCGCTTTACACCACTGCATTCCATGCTCTGCATTGCGCTTGGTGATGTAAGGCTTGGACGCAGCTGCTCGGCCATGGAAACCCAGTCCATGAAGCTCTCTACGATGTTCTTGAGCTGATCTGAAGGCCACATGAAGTTTGGAGGTCTGTAGTGATTGACTCTGCAGAAAGTTGGCGATCTCTGCACACTAGGCGCCTCAGCATCTGCTGACCCTGCTCTGTCATTTTACTCCACAGTCTTACTGGAAGTCTTCAGTGCTCATGTTGGCAATGACTGGGAGACCTGGACAGGCGTGATTAGCAAGAATGGCCTGCCCAATCTAAACTTGAACGGTGAATTGTTATTGGACTTCTGTACTAGGCAAGGATTGTCCATAACAAACACCAAGTTCGAACACAAGGACGTTCGTATATGTATGTGGTACCAGAGCTCCTTAGTAACAGATCACCATCCTTTAGGGACAGGATTGCCAGGAGGACTCAGCAGACAGAGCTGACAGACATTTTGGAAGCAAAATCTAAGGCATGGGAGGAGTTTGGTAAGACTATGGAAAAAGACTTTTGGTCGGCCTCAAGGAGGTTCTGGACAACTGTCCCTCAACTCAGGAGCGGTTGGGGTGGCTTCGCCCAAGCTGTATTTGGCAGGGGTAGAGAAAATGACTTCAAATGAGGATATTGTCAGTCAGTGGAAGGAGCACTTTGAGGAACTCTTTAAGAGAACTCCTTAAGAACTCCTCCGAGACACATGCCTCCTTCATAGGAGTCAGGGCTATTGGCTTCTGGTGTGTTAAGTTCCATTTCCCTGGTGGAGGTCAATGAGTTAGTTGGCAAGCTCTTCAGTGGCAAGGCATCAGGGGTGGATGAGATATGTCCGGAAATGTTTAAGGCTCTGGATGTTGTGGGGCTGTTGTGGCTGACGCGCCTCTGCAATATTGCATGAACCTTGGGAACATTACCCTTGAACCCTTTGATGAGACACAAGAGCTCATTCAGCTCAAGACTCACTCTACCAAAATGCACCATAGAGCGCCACAGGAAGTCATTCTTACCTGTAGCCATCAAACTCTATAACTCCTCCCTCAGCTGTTCATATGTGCATTAACAACAATTGTGTGTGCAAAAACTCAGAGGGACACTAAGTTAATTTAAATAATTTAAATAATTGTAACTGCTTTATACCTGATGTTTCATATTTCTATCACAATCACCGCCACCTTACTGTATTCTTAAGTACTTAAATCTGGTGTACATACTGTAAATTTCTCTATATTGTCTTAAATGATTAGTAAAGTGTTTATTTTTACATAAATGGCTGCAACTGTAACAACTGCAATTTCCCCCTGGGATCAATAAAGGAATCTGAATCTGAATCTGAACTGGCAGACTGAGGTGGTGGTCCCTATTTTTAAAAAGGGGAACCGGAGTGTGTGTGCCAACTATCGGGGTATCACACTACCCAGCGTCCCTGGGAAAGTCTATGCCAAGGTGCTGGAAAGGAGACTTCGACCAATAGTTGAACCTCAGATGGAGGAGGAACAATGCGGATTCCATCCTGGACGTGGGACAATGGACCAGCTTTTCACCCTCTCATGGATTGTTGAGGGGGCAGGGGAGTTTGCCATTCAAGTCCACAAAACACATGTAGACTGGGTTGGTAAACGTAAGTGACAGGGTTGACAGGAACAGGGGACAGAGTTGTCTGGGATTCTCTGCTCTCCCAACTGCTACCACAACCCTATTTGGACTAAGCAGTTAATGATGATGATGATGATGATGATGGCATGATTGTTTTTAAAGTAAGCAGGTGATGGTATTGCAGCAGCTTTAATCTTTTTAAATAATGATATTGTAAAGTAATATTTTTTTATATTCCATTAATGATGCATGAAAACCTGCTTTTACTCTTTTTCTCTTTCACTCTATTTCTAAAGGAAACACTCTTTCCTAACTTTCAGTTTTCGATTGAGTGAACAGCTGAAGTAGTTCTTAACTCTGATCAGTCAGGTTTTAGAAAAACTATATAGTGCAATCACAGCAACACAAAGTAATAAATGACAATTGTTTTGTTAAATAAAGGGTATCACTTTACAGCCCATTTTATTGATTTATAGGAGACTTTTGGCACATATGTTAATGAAATCTAGACTCATGAGCATTGCAGTAACTGAAGACACGATTACCTGAATTATGAGAATTATGTATCTGGTAAAATGCAGTGTGTGCAAGCTGAATGTTTTATATTCACTCCTTTGACAGTGGCTAAGGGTGTACCTCAAGGATCAATTCTGGGGCCTCTGCTTTTTACTGTCTATATTAACAGTCTTTGTCATAATGTACCAAATCTACATTGTCATTATTATGCTGATGATACTTTTATCTACCTACTCAAAATCAAACTGTATGTAAACTACAAGCTGCTTATAACACCATACAAAGCAGACTTTGTAGTCTTAGACTTATCATTTTAAGTGTTGCCAAAACTAAAACAATGTTGTTTACAAATTCATTGAAAATGCCCAAGAACCTTCCATCTATTGCCACTGTAAAGGGAAATGGAGTAGATTTTGTATCTGCATACATACATCATTAGTATCTAATACATTTTTTGACATTTCAGCCACAGTTTATTATGCGTTGCTGCCTATCTTGGCCAGGACACTCCTTTAAAAGAGATTTTTAATCTCAGTGAGATTTTTCTGGGTTAAAAAAAGATACTACTAATACTCCTACAAATAATAATAATAATAATAATAATAATAATAATAAAGGCAACTAACAAGAGGGTAGTTTCTGTTGAAGTGTCCAGATCCAGATTGACTGATATCAAGAAGTCAGTTCCTGTAAAGATGTGAAGATAGGTATGCTAGGACAGCCCATTACAGGTTTTTCCACAACATTGTTAGAACACAGGGAGGGTTTCTTCAGTAGAAGCGTCACTTGGGCGGATATGAAAGTGGAAGAAACCTGATCAGCGACATCTCTCCATGTTCCCTTGACATCCCAGACCCCACTGTTCTGTCCATGTGGTAGACTAAGAAGAACAAGCTGGATGGTGCCTGGTACCACTGAATGGTCTGGTACCACTGGGTTCAACCATGTCTCAGCTAAGCAGGGGAGGCGGCAACCCTGAATGTCTCTCTGGTATGTAACTCTGGCCCTGAGGCCATCCAGCTTAATCTCCACACACTGGAAGTTGGCTAGCAGGATGCTAGGCAGAGCATTGCAGTGTGCCGGAGCCCTTGGTCTGTTCCTGATGCTGGCTTATTTCCTTCACGGCCACCAACATGAACAATCAAAGAACCCTTTGCATGGCAAAATGGTTTGTCAGACTGATGGGAGAAAGTGCTGTAGAAAGTTCTAATCGTGGGCTGGAGGTTAGGGAACTGGCCCTGTGACCGGAAGGTTGCCGGTTCAACCCCCAGCGCCGACAGTCCATGACTGAGGTGTCCTTGAGCAAGACACCTAACCCCCAATTGCTCCCCGGGCGCCGTGGATAGGGCTGCCCACCGCTCCGGGCAAGTGTGCTCACTGCCCCCTAGTGTGTGTGTGGTGTTTCACTTGCATGGATGGGTTAAATGCGGAGATGGAATTTCCCCGGTTGTGGGATCAAAACAGTATCACTCACTATATAGCATCAAAAATGGTTATTGTATTGTGACTATGTCAAGCTTGTAACAACAGAAGAACCCTTTTCAAAAAGGTTCCACACAGAACTTTATAAAGCACATTCCCCATCAATCTAAAGAACTGTTTCACAATGCCTTCATTACATGGTTCATGTTTCTATATAAAACCATTTTCTTTATGAAAGAACCACTGAAGAATAATTTTTAGAGTGTAAATTAAGTAACTTCTTTATCTGAGTATATTTTATCATCTGAATACTACTAAATATTGTGGTATACATTTGAGTTAACTGTAGCTGATGAAAAACAAAAACAATTTTCTGTTTTTCTTACCTTCTGAGTTCACATGTGTTTCAAGAATCATGGTGAGAGATTAATATGGCAGCTAGTCAGCTGGGGCACGACAGCAACCCCGGCGCTCTGAGCCGTAATGGAGGAGCATTTAGAGGCTTCATATGGGGAAGCAGACGTGGGAGATGATGCTTGATCCTCCATGATAGACCCTTAGGACACAGTCTGAGCCGAAACAGCAGACTTAAGAGGCTAATGTACGGTCAGCTTTTGTTGTTAAAATCTATTAAAGAAAAAACAGAATATACAGTCAAATTGTCAAATAATCCAAAATTATCAGACACTTAAAAGACATAAAGACCCTTAAAGACTTAAGAGGCCAATGTAGGGATGGTTTATCTAGTAAAAAGAACACTGTACAATAAATGTCAGAAAAGTATTTCATAAAAACATCAATATAAGACTATTTCTACTTTGATCATCTTTTTATATAAGTTAAGTGACACTTTTTTAATCCCACAACCGGGGAAATTCCACCTCCGCATTTAACCCATCAGTGAAGTGAAACACCACGTACACACTAGGGGGCAATGAGCAGACTTGCCCGGAGCAGTGGGCAGCCCTATCCACAGCGCCCGGGGAGCAATTGGCGGTTAGGTGTCTTGCTCAAGGACACCTCAGTCATAGACTATTGGTGCTGGGGTTCAAACCGGCAACCTTCCGGTCACAGGGCCAGTTCCCTGACCTCCAGCCCACGACTGCCCCAAATATCCTTTTGGAGATAAACTTTGCACCAGTTTAACAGTGACTGTGTCTGCATGATCCAATAACTGCAGAAAATCAGACTGTGTCAGTAACTGGTTGTGTGTTTACACTTAATAATCTGATAACTGCAGAAAATCAGACTGTGTCAGTAACTGATTCAGTGTGTTTACACTTAATAATCTGATAACTACAGAAAATCAGATTGTGTCAGTAACTGGTTCAGCATGTTTATACGTAATAATCTGATAACTGCAGTAAATCAGACTGTGTCAGTAACTGGTTCAGTGTGTTTACACTTAATAATCTGATAACTACAGAAAATTAGACTGTGTCAGTAACTGGTTCAGCATGTTTACACTTAATAATCTGATAACTGCAGTAAATCAGATTGTGTCAGTAACTGGTTCAGCATGTTTACACTTAATAATCTGATAACTGCAGTAAATTAGACTGTGTCAGTAACTGGTTCAGCATGTTTATACTTAATAATCTGATACTACAGAAAACTAGACTGTGTCAGTAACTGGTTCAGTGTGTTTACACTGAATAATCTGATAACTACAGAAAATTAGACTGTGTCAGTAACTGGTTCAGCATGTTTACACTTAATAATCTGATACTACAGAAAACTAGACAGTGTCAGTAACTGGTTCAGTGTGTTTAAACTGAATAATCTGATAACTACAGAAAATTAGACTGTGTCAGTAACTGGTTCAGCATGTTTACACTTAATAATCTGATAGCTGCAGTAAATCAGACTATGTCAGTAACTGGTTCAGTGTGTTTACACTGAATAATCTTATAACTGCAGTAAATCAGACTGTGTCAGTAACTGGTTCAGTGTGTTTACACTTAATAATCTGATAACTGCAGAAAAGCAGACTGTGTCAGTAACTGGTTCAGTGTGTTTACACTTAATAATCTGATAACTGCAGAAAATCAGACTGTGTCAGTAACTGGTTCAGTGTGTTTATACTTAATAATCTGATACTACAGAAAATTAGACTGTGTCAGTAACTGGTTCAGTGTATTTACACTTAATAATCTGATAACTGCAGAAAATCAGACTGTGTCAGTAACTGGTTCAGTGTGTTTACACTTAATAATCTGATAACTGCAGTAAATTAGACTGTGTCAGTAACTGGTTCAGCGTGTTTATACTTAATAATCTGATACTACAGAAAATTAGACTGTGTCAGTAACTGGTTCAGTGTGTTTACACTTAATAATCTGATAACTGCAGTAAATCAGATTGTGTCAGTAACTGGTTCAGCATGTTTACACTTAATAATCTGATAACTGCAGTAAATTAGACTGTGTCAGTAACTGGTTCAGCGTGTTTATACTTAATAATCTGATACTACAGAAAATTAGACTGTGTCAGTAACTGGTTCAGTGTGTTTACACTTAAAAATCTGATACTACAGAAAATCAGACTGTGTCAGTAACTGGTTCAGTGTGTTTACACTTAATAATCTGATAACTACAGAAAATCAGACTGTGTCAGTAACTGGTTCAGCATGTTTACACTTAATAATCTGATAACTGCAGTAAATCAGACTGTGTCAGTAACTGGTTCAGCGTGTTTACACTTAATAATCTGATACTACAGAAAATCAGACTGTGTCAGTAACTGGTTCAGTGTGTTTACACTTAATAATCTGATACTACAGAAAATCAGACTGTGTCAGTAACTGGTTCAGTGTGTTTACACTTAATAATCTGATAACTGCAGTAAATCAGATTGTGTCAGTAACTGGTTCAGCGTGTTTACACTTAATAATCTGATAACTGCAGAAAATCAGATTGTGTCAGTAACTGGTTCAGCGTGTTTACACTTAATAATCTGATAACTGCAGAAAATTAGACTGTGTCAGTAACTGGTTCAGCGTGTTTACACTTAATAATCTGATAACTGCAGAAAATCAGATTGTGTCAGTAACTGGTTCAGCGTGTTTACACTTAATAATCTGATAACTGCAGAAAATTAGACTGTGTCAGTAACTGGTTCAGCGTGTTTATACTTAATAATCTGATAACTGCAGTAAATTAGACTGTGTCAGTAACTGGTTCAGCGTGTTTATACTTAATAATCTGATACTACAGAAAATTAGACTGTGTCAGTAACTGGTTCAGTGTGTTTACACTTAAAAATCTGATACTACAGAAAATCAGACTGTGTCAGTAACTGGTTCAGTGTGTTTACACTTAATAATCTGATAACTACAGAAAATCAGACTGTGTCAGTAACTGGTTCAGCATGTTTACACTTAATAATCTGATAACTGCAGTAAATCAGACTGTGTCAGTAACTGGTTCAGCATGTTTACACTTAATAATCTGATAACTGCAGTAAATCAGACTGTGTCAGTAACTGGTTCAGCGTGTTTACACTTAATAATCTGATACTACAGAAAATCAGACTGTGTCAGTAACTGGTTCAGTGTGTTTACACTTAATAATCTGATACTACAGAAAATCAGACTGTGTCAGTAACTGGTTCAGTGTGTTTACACTTAATAATCTGATAACTGCAGTAAATCAGATTGTGTCAGTAACTGGTTCAGCGTGTTTACACTTAATAATCTGATAACTGCAGAAAATCAGATTGTGTCAGTAACTGGTTCAGCGTGTTTACACTTAATAATCTGATAACTGCAGAAAATTAGACTGTGTCAGTAACTGGTTCAGCGTGTTTACACTTAATAATCTGATAACTGCAGAAAATCAGATTGTGTCAGTAACTGGTTCAGCGTGTTTACACTTAATAATCTGATAACTGCAGAAAATTAGACTGTGTCAGTAACTGGTTCAGCGTGTTTACACTTAATAATCTGATAACTACAGAAAATCAGATTGTGTCAGTAAATGGTTCAGTGTGTTTACACTTAATAATCTGATAACTGCAGAAAATCAGACTGTGTCAGTAACTGGTTCAGTGTGTTTACACTCTATAATCCTCTACAGGTGCTCTGGCGCGGCTGTGTGTGCTCTAAAGCCTCGGCTGCTGCTGCTGGAACTCACCGAGGGCTTCTTCCCTCCGCTCTGCGGGCGCTGAGGCTCGGGCCGGACTGTTAATGCATTATTTTGAGATTTTCTCATTGTTTTTGATACCAAGGGCGGTCGTGGGCTGGAGGTCAGGGAACCGGCCGCGGGCCGGACTGTTAATGCATTATTTTGAGATTTTCTCATTGTTTTTGATACCAAGGGCGGTCGTGGGCTGGAGGTCAGGGAACCGGCCCTGTGACCGGAAGGTCGCCGGTTCGATCCCCAGCGCCGACACCGTGACTGAGGTGTCCTTGAGCAAGACACCTGACCCCCACCTGCTCCCAGGCGCTGTGGACAGGGCTGCCCACCGCTCCGGGCAGGTGTGTGTGTGTGTGTGTGTGTGTGTGTGTCACTGCACAGAGAGGTTAAATGCAGAGGTCTAATTCCGCAGATGTTTCTGAATTCATTGCCAGGTCATTATCTTGAGGTACTGTCTCCTCCATTCGAGATGCTTTCTCATAAATATATATATATATACTCCATCCATCCATCCATCCGTTTTCCAAGCCGCTTCTCCATCAGGGTCGCGGGGTTATATAAACTCATACATTATTTATATGTTCATCTCAAAACGACAAGGTTCTCAAAATAATGACTCGATATTCTTAAAATAAACTCTATATAATGAGATAACCTCAAATTTGCAATATAATCAAAGTATCTCAAAATAATGAGATATCTAAAGATAATGTCTTAGTTTAGCAAAATAATGGCATAGTAATTCACACAAGAATGAACAAAGTAATTAGGTGTTTTTTATAGACTTTACTACAAATCGGAATTTATTTTTAATAGGGATGCAGCAGGGATAGAGGACGCTTTCCTTTGAGTATAAATGCCTTTTAAAATATTATATTCCAGTTCATTCTCTTCCCAGATCCTTCGGTATGCTAACCCCATGCTGACATCATGTACACTCTATTTCCAAAAGTATTCGGTCGTCTGGCTTCACACACATATGAAGCTGAGTGACGTCCCATTCCTAATCCATAGGGTTTAATATGTCGACCCACCCTTTGCAGCTATAACAGCTTCAGTTCTTCTGGGAAGGTTTTCCACAAGGGTTAGGAGTGTTTATGGGAATTTCTGACCGTTCTTCCAAAAGTGCATTTGTGAGGTCAGACACTGATGTTGGACGAGAAGGAGCATGAAATTGTCCAAAATCTCTTGGTGCTGAAGCTTTAAGAGTTCCTTTCACTGGAACTAAGGGGCCGAGCCCAACTCCTGAAAAACACCCCCACACCATGATCCCCCCTCCACCAAACTTTACACTCGGGACAATGCAGTCAGACAAGTATCGTCTCCTGGCAACCACCAAACCCAGACTCGTCCATCGGATTCCCAGACGGAGAAGCGTGATTGGTCATTCCAGAGAACTCGTCTCCACTGCTCTAGAGTCCAGTGGCGGCGCTTTACTCCACTGCATTCCACGCTTTGCATTGCGCTTGGTGATGTAAGGCTTGGATGCAGCTGCTCGGCCATGGAAACCCATTCCATGAAGTTCTCTACGCTGTTCTTGAGCTGATCTAAAGGCCACATGAAGTTTGGAGGTCTGTAGTGATGGACTCTGCAGAAAGTTGGTGACCTCTGCGCACTATGCCCCTCAGCATCTGCTGACCGCTCTGTCATTTTACGTGGCTGACCACTTCGTGGCTGAGTTGCTGTCGTTCCCAATCTCTTCCACTTTGTTATAATCCCACTGACAGTGGACTGTGGAATATTTAGTAGTGAGGAAATTTCATGACTGGACTTGCTGCACAGGTGGCGTCCGATCACGGCACCACGCTGGAATTCACTGAGCTCCTGAGAGCGACCCATTCTTTCACTAATGTCTGTAGAAGCAGTCTGCAGGCCGAGGGGCTCGGCTTTACACACCTGTGGCCATGGAAGAGACTGGAGCACCTGGATTCAGTGATTTGGATGGGTGAGGGAATACTTTTGGAAATACAGTTTATCTGGCTGCATTACACAGCGTTTCCCAACAGCAACAACAAAACACTTACAGACAGAGGAGTTTTAATAGTTTTATTTACTTTAAAATGAACAATATTCAAAGTATCAATGTAGGAAATCCAATGAAACAACAGAGAACTGGACTGGAGAGAATCACAGATTATAAACACACACACACGCACACACACGACTGTGCAAAAGTTGTAATATTACAGAAGAGCACTAAGTTAAGAATGTTACAGATTCTACGGTAGGCAGTGATTTCATGTATCTCAGTGTGTTTGTTGATCCTCGGGGAAGCCCAGTGCTGCGTGTGGTCATCATCCAATACCTGCTTTACTTTAATCAGTTATGCTGAACCAGGAGCTGCTGAGGGAGTTTAACACGTCCATGTGAGAGAAATCTGGGAGCTGTTCTTCAAACCAGACCACGGAACATCAACTAGAGGTTATGGTTACGCTGCAGATACAAATCCAGTCAGCAAATCTAACACTTGTCCTGTTCAGATTGCTGGAAGCTTAAGATTATTAAACTCCTTTTCAGACTTTTTTCTTGTTTTAAGTGATTTTCTTCGGTAAAATGGTCTCAGTGTGTTGGCAGATTAATGAGATTGTGAGAAATGAGCACAATGATCTGCCAGTATAGTGAGATCATTTTCCTTAACAGGTCAAATAAAAGTCTAGAGATAAGCTAAATAATCTTATAAGAGGTGTACAACCATCTCAAATGAAGAAATATTACACATTTTATATTATATTTATATTATATTAATTACATTCAAGATAATTTCACTTAAGATACTATTTTCTCTGGTGTACTTTTGCTTTATTTAGGTTTATTTGTATTAATTATGCAAATGTGTTTAGAGGCCTTAAGACTTTTGCACAGTACCGCGAACGTGCGTGCGTGCAGGTGTGTGTGTGTGTGTGTTATATACCCAGAGAGAGAGATTGCTTGGTCCCAGATTGAATATAAATACAAACAAGAAGCTTTAAATGAACACAAAACCCACCACAAACCAAGACGAAAGGAATCCGAACTGTAATAAGATTAACAATGCGATTTTATAGTTGATCAGATATTAAATTGGACAATATTTAGGACTGCTAAAGTAACAAAAACAGTCCAAAAACAGGAGACAGGAGAACTTATTGCAGAACCCGGAGTCCATCAGCGCTGGTGTGATGAATTTACCTTTAATTTGAACAGTTTAACAGCGAATTATGATTGCAGGGAACTGTGAGTGAGCCGACAGGCCAAACCTCAGGGTGGAGGTGGACCGGAAAGCCCACGCAGCCCAAATATCCTCGCCGGACAAAGAGAAGCAGGTGACCCTTTACACAAAGCCTGTTGACGCAACACAGTCATAACACCTTACATAGACGCTTCATAACATCCTCATGAATGCCTAAATCGACGTTCACACAGCGCACATTTCACTGATACTACTGACTGTCATTTTAGACATTTTTACAGAGGGAGATTTTTCAAATTAAAGTCCTCTTTTAAAAACGACACGATTTTCAGTGAAACACCTGGACAGCCAAAATAAAAATGACCTTTTACTCCTTTGGTCATTAAGTGCTTTAACGCTGTGGCCCGGTCCCATTTTACCCCTCGCCCCTACCACTGAGCCCCACGTCCACGTCTAGGGGTAGAGCGTGCCGATTCCTGTCGGGATAGAGGGGTGGGGTGAAGTGTTGGGGCTACATGACCCCCCAGGTTTTTCAGAGACTCCAAACAGAGATATGAGAAAAAATAGAATCCGGTGAGACGGAGAACACGAGACCAAAGAAACCCACAGATGTGAGAACCGTCTCTGTTCAAAGTTACGATAACCGCCGTTTTATCTGAGTTTAATGTGGTTTCAGTGAATTTTCGGTCCTTTTCTAATAGCATGCTAATGTCTCGGTAGCTAGCTAGACAACTTTCCCGTTCCACCTTAAATAGTCCAGAATGTTACTGCTGCTCCATTTAAGGTGGAACGGAAAGATTCCAGCGAGAATCTGGAGAATCTCTGACTTCAGCTTCATATCACTGAAGAATTAGGGGGGGTGATAATAAATAACTGCCCCCCTCTTTGAAGGCGTATGATCCCTAAATGTAACTAAAGCCCAGCAGTGAGGAGCTGAAGTTTCCCCTCCTCTGCTGTCCCTGCAGACGGGCAGGGTCGCCTACAGAGCGGCGCCGGTAGCTGTTAATGAAGTCATGCTCTTTTATTAGAGGGTCTCATTTCAGAGGAAGATCTCAACCACTGCCCTGTAGCTCAGGAACAAGGGTCAGCGCTAGGGGTCGGGGTAAAAAGGAGAAATGGGACTTATTTTAAATTGTGTTTCTTCTTACACTTCTGTATTCAGCTCTTTATTCTTTCTCCTTTATACTTTGTGTCTTCTTTAATTTGTTATTGTGTGAAAGGGTGAATAACAGTCCTGAGGAAAACGCTACTTATGCCAAGTGTAACTCCCCTGAGGTCAGATGCCAGCACTGCTATCCCAAGGATTCCCTTAGAGGTCTTGGCTACATTCACATCACAGGCCTTGCAGCTCTAATCCAGCCTCTCTCACTCGATGGTTCACCCTCGTTTAGGTCAGTGACTCTAATCGGTCATTAATGTGATGAACCGGCTTCTGAACTGACCCTCATGAGCTCCTCCTGCTCAGTGATGTCACGTGACTGAATCACTGCATCATCAGCACAAACTAACGAGCAGAACGAGCTTCGCTGAGAAGATCATTAACTCTGAACAGCTCTCAGCTTCATTATTAGAGCCAGACGGAGGAGAAAAAGGTGAGATGAGCTGCTTTTCCACCGTTTACAGGCTTTAACGGCTGTTCGGCTCTGTTACCATGGTAACGCTGAATGATGAAAAAAAGCACATGAAATCCGACCCGAGGGTCACATTAAGGTCACACGGCCACGAGTCAGATTCGTATCTGATCTAGGACCACATATGAAAGTGGCACAGGTCAGATTAGTAAAGATCACATGTGAGTCCACACCGCCCTGAAAACACCAGATCTGAGTCACATCAGGGCAGGAAATCAGATTTGTGTCCACACCGCCCTGAAAACACCAGATCTGAGTCACATCAGGGCAGGAAATCAGATTTGTGTCCACACCGCCCTGAAAACACCAGATCTGAGTCACATCAGGGCAGGAAATCAGATTTGTGTCCACACCGCCCTGAAAACACCAGATCTGAGTCACATCAGGGCAGGAAATCAGATTTGTGTCCACACCGCCCTGAAAACACCAGATCTGAGTCACATCAGGGCAGGAAATCAGATTTGTGCCACTTCAGCCTGGAAATGTGAACGCAGCCTTTATTTTTAGTGATGTTCTTCCTCACTTATGGTTTCAGGAACTAGTATAACTAGTAATCGAACACTAGTTGAGGCTAAATGTTGCGCTGTTAGCCAAACTGATACGTTCCGTTTTGCCTTCACCTAAAAAGTGATGGAAGTGATCCAGACTGGAATGCATGTGGATCTTTAAACTGAGTCTGTTTACATTCATATGGCTGTTCAGCATCTATACAGAGTATTATGGCCTGTAAAACTCGCACCACCGCACTGAGCCTCAGTCACACGACTGTTCACGGCTATCATGTAAACATGTATGCTTTGAGTGTTGACAAACATTCATGAACGTGTTACGAAGTGTTTATGTAAGACGTTATGAAGACGCTCATCACATAAAGCGTTTCCGAAAAACAAGCATCTCTATTTTCGTACTTTTCTGCGTCAAGTGAACACGAAAGCTGCTCTTTACATTGTGTGAACGCTTCATGATGAACGGACCAATAGAAATGCTCCAAAATCACTTACAATAAAACATCTTTACATTTAACTTACGTTATAGAAAAATACAGTTTTTGGTCCGCTACTGTAACAATTTGGATTAATCGGTTTTGTGATGTAATAAAACAAATTTACATATGTCTGCCTACAGCAATTTAGCCCCACCCACTCACAGTGAAGTTATATATATAGTGTTTCAGGCTGGAGTGTTTCTTGTTATGAGGCACAGCCAATCAGATCAGAGTTGTAGAAGGCACCGCCTGTTTAAGTCTAAGGAATAAATAGAGTTTAGAAAATGATCATGGAGAAATGAATGATGACACAAATGTTATAAAGTGTCCTAAGAGGAAAAACAAAAAGCAGGAATAAATGTCGGAAATGGACTGTTTAAACCCAAAGTTCCCCAAAATGACTGCATTATTAACTGGTTCAGATGTAATAAGAGCGGTTCTGAGCGGTTTGGTGTGAAACGCTCTGTTCTAGATAAACTGACCGAGTCAGAACAGTACCCAGTGGTGGTGATGGGAACCAGACGTCCCCCTCTAAAAGCTCCTCACAGTGGAGGTGATGGGAACCAGACGTCCCCCTCTAAAAGCTCCTCACAGTGGTGGTGATGGGAACCAGACGTCCCCCTCTAAAAGCTCCTCACAGTGGTGGTGATTGGAACCAGACGTCCCCCTCTAAAAGCTCCTCACAGTGGTGGTGATGGGAACCAGACGTCCCTCTAAAAGCTCCTCACAGAAAGTTCCTACATGAGCTGGTTCTGAATTCACTGCCTGATGACTGAGACGCTGTTTTATGAGAGTTTAGAGAACTTCAACTCCATTCATGGTGGAGGGAGACATGCAGGGCGCTGTGCGGCAAAATAGTCCCCAAAGAAAACTCATTATTCCAGACTTTCCACTATTTTCCATCATCAACATTCCATATAAGCTCAGAAGACTCGTGTAGGTTCTCTGGTGGTTCTGGATGGTAAATAAAGTGTCTATATCTGTGTTGTAGTCATGGCGACGCCTGGTTCCCATCACCACCACTGTAAAGATGTCTGAACCGTTTCACTCCAAACCCTCTGAACCTCTGATCACACCTCACACACCGATTATGCAGAATACTTAGAAAATTAGGTGGGATTCATCTTCAACCAAGAGAAAATGAGGGACGGGGTCAAGGAACCGAAGTGGGAGGGGTTTCGGACTATGACATCAATGGGCGGGACCGCTTGGCAGCCAACTCCTCAACTGCAAATGTGTAGTGATACTGCAGAGAGAGACAATCACACATTACACACACTCAGACGTTACATTTGAACCGTGTATCATTAAATAACGCGCCTGCGTTTCAGACTCCATCAGTTTCAGCTTCACTAATGCACACAAAACAACAGACCACCAGGGATTTACACAGGCTGTTAAACAACACACACTCACACACACACACACACACACACAGTCACACTCACACAGGCTGTTAAACAACACACACTCACACACACACACACACTGACACACTCACGCAAACAGATACACACACTGGCACACACACACTCACACTGGCTGTTAAACAACACACGCACACAGACTGACACACACACAGACTGACACACTCACACATGCACGTGCACACACACACACACACACACACACACACACACACACACACACACTCACACGCACGCACACACACACACACAGACACACATACGCACACACGCACACACATACACACACTGACACACACGCACACACACACACACAAACAAACTCCACTCTCACCTCGTTTTCTATGTCTTGGGTGGATTTGATACGGAAATCATCCAGAGTGACTACAGACACCTGAGAGAAAGACAGAGACAAAGAAATAGAGAGTTAGAGAGAGTTAGAGAGAGTTAGAGAGAGAGAGAGAGAGAGAGAGAGAGAGAGAGAGAGAGAAAAAGAAAGAGACAGAGAGATAGAGAGAGAGAAAGACAGAGAGACAGAGTTAGAGAGAGAGAGACAGAGTTAGCGAGAGAGAGAGAGAGAGAGAGAGAGAGAGAGAAAGAGAGAGAAAGACAGAGAGAGAAAGAGACAGAGAGACAGAGTTAGAGAGAGAGAGACAGAGTTAGAGAGACAGAGAGAGAAAGACAGAGAGACAGAGTTAGAGAGAGAGAGAGAGAGAGAGAGAGAGAGAGAGAGAGAGAGAGAGAGAGAGTTAGAGAGACAGAGAGAGAAAGAGACAGAGAGACAGAGTTAGAGAGAGAGAGAGAGAGAGAGAGAGAAAGACAGACAGTTAGAGAGAGAGAGAGAGAAAGACAGACAGTTAGAGAGAGAGAGAGAGAGAGAGAGAGAGAGAGAGAGAGAGAGAGAGACAGACAGAGTTAGAGAGAGAGAGAGAAACAGACAGAGAGACAGAGTTAGAGAGAGAGAGAGAGAGAAACAGACAGAGACAGAGTTAGAGAGAGAGAGAGAGAGAGAGAGAGAGAGAGACAGAGTTAGAGAGAGAGAGAGAAACAGACAGAGAGACAGAGTTAGAGAGAGAGAGAGAGAGAGAGAGAGAGAAAGAGAGAGAAAGACAGACAGAGTTAGAGAGAGAGAGAGACAGAGAGAGAGACAGAGTTAGAGAGACAGAGAGAGAAAGAGACAGAGAGACAGAGTTAGAGAGAGAGAGAGAGAGAGACAGAGAGAGAAAGAGACAGAGTTAGAGAGAGAGAGAGAGAGAGAGAGAGAGAGAAAGAGACAGAGTTAGAGAGAGAGAGAGAGAGAAAGACAGAGAGAGAAAGAGACAGAGAGACAGAGTTTGAGAGAGAGAGAGAGAGAGAGAGAGACAGACAGAGTTAGAGAGAGAGAGAGAGAGAGAGAGAGTGAGAGAGAGAAAAAGACAGACAGAGTTAGAGAGAGAAAGACAGAGAGAGAAAGAGACAGAGAGACAGAGTTAGAGAGAGACAGAGTTAGAGAGAGAGAGAGAGAGAGAGAGAGAGAGAGAGAGAGAGAGAGAGAGAGAGAGAGAGAGAGAGAGAGAGAAAGAGAGAGAAAGACATAGAGAGAAAGAGACAGAGAGACAGAGTTAGAGAGAGAGAGAGAGAGAGAGAGAGAGAGAGAGAGAGAGAGAGAGAGAGAGAGAGAAAGACAGACAGAGTTAGAGAGAGAGAGAAAGAGAGAGAAAGACAGAGAGAGAAAGAGACAGAGAGACAGAGTTAGAGAGAGAGAGAGAGAGAGAGAGAGAGAGACAGACAGAGTTAGAGAGAGAGAGAAAGAGAGAGAAAGACAGAGAGAGAGAGAGAGACAGAGTTAGAGAGAGAGAGAGAGAGAGAGAGAGAGAGAGAGAGAGAGAGAGAGAGAGAAAGACAGACAGAGTTAGAGAGAGAGACAAAGAGAGAGAAAGACAGAGAGAGAAAGAGACAGAGAGACAGAGTTAGAGAGAGAGAGAGAGAGAGAGAGAGAGAGAGAGAGAGAGAGAGAGAGAGAGAGAAAGACAGACAGAGTTAGAGAGAGAAACACAGAGACAGAGTTAGAGAGAGAGAGAGAGACAGAGAGAGAGAGAGACAGAGTTAGAGAGAGAGAGACAGAGTTAGAGAGAGAGAGAGAGAGTTAGAGAGAGAG
>NC_051222.1:42357036-42432036 GCF_015220715.1 Pygocentrus nattereri | reverse complement strand
CCATAGATATTACTGCTGTCGTGTGACTCCTTGGACTCCTTATTGTCTAAGGTGCTGCGGCAGTGGCTGATCTTGGGCGGGGCTTGAGGCAGGTTACTGTGGAGAGTCAGAATGTGGACAATGGTTTTGACATGGGGTAAAAACACTAATAACAACCTTGGCCAGGTACACCTAACAGCCAGACCCAGCCTTCAGAAGTCCAGCTTAAAGGGAAAAATCTAATTAGCACATAAAACAAAGTAACTCGTATCCAGAGAAATACCTGTGCTGTCCCTGTTTTCCATCATCAACATTCCAGATAAGCTCAGAAGACTCGTGTAGGTTCTCTGGTGGTTCTGGGTGGTAAATAAAGAGTCTATATCTGTGTTGTAGAGACGTCTGAACCATCTCACACCAAACCCTCTGACCCTCTCTGATTACACCTCACACACTGACTTATGGAAGAAATCAATGAAATCAATGAAAAATCAGTGGAATTTCCCTTTTTGATTACAGAAACGTATTGGCATTTAGACAGACAGGCACACAGACCAACAAGCAGAGACAGACAGATAAATAAATAAATAAATAAATAAACAGACAGATAGAAAGATAGACAGATATATAGATAGCTAGAGAGAAAAACAGACAGACAGACCAACAGACGATAAACGGATAGACAAATACACAGATATATAAATAGATAAAGAGACAGGCCGACAGAGAGACAGAGATAGATGGATGGGGAGACAGACAGACAGACAGACAGAACTAGTCTTCACCTCTTGTTGTAAACATTGTTTTCTGTAACACTTATTTTAAGGCAGAACTAGACCACACCCACTTTTAACACGATTAATAAATAAGACAATGGTCTGAAATTCAAAATGCTATTTGTTGGTCAGGTCTGTGACGATTTTACATGGACTGACCAACTGGATTGGTGAGGCGGTGGAGAGAAAGAGCGCAAATCTCTGACTTCACATCATCGCCTTTACGGTTTCTCTCCAGAGCCCAAACACAGCACTGAAAAGCACCTTTAGAGTGCGCACTTTTAAAAACCAGCCTGAGAGGGTTGTGTTAGCTACAAAATAATGAATCCATAGAATATTATTTCAAGTGATTATGAGCCTCATTGGTAGCAACACTAACACACTTACCTGGGTCTGAGAGGAAGTGGAGGTCCGGTTGCTTCCAGTGAGAGTTGGCGCAAGTCTAGGCTGATACGGCGAGGCTTGGCCTGGGGTACAGGAGTGGAGAACGGTCCCTTCATACACCACAGAACATAACCCAGCATATCCCTGTAATAAACACACAGTCATCACACACCACAAAACACAACCCAGCATATCCCTGTAATAAACACACAGTCATCACACACCACAAAACACAACCCAGCATATCCCTGTAATACAGTCAAACACCACAGTATATAACCCATCATATCCCTGTAATACAGTCCTCCTACACCACAGTATATAACCCATCATATCCCTGTAATACAGTCCTCCTACACCACAGTATATAACCCATCATATGCCTGTAATACAGTCCTCCTACACCACAGTATATAACCCATCATATCCCTGTAATACAGTCCTCCTACACCACAGTATATAACCCATCATATCCCTGTAATACAGTCCTCCTACACCACAGTATATAACCCATCATATGCCTGTAATACAGTCCTCCTACACCACAGTATATAACCCATCATATCCCTGTAATAGTCCTCCTACACCACAGTATATAACCCATCATATCCCTGTAATACAGTCCTCCTACACCACAGTATATAACCCATCATATCCCTGTAATACAGTCCTCCTACACCACAGTATATAACCCATCATATCCCTGTAATACAGTCCTCCTACACCACAGTATATAACCCATCATATGCCTGTAATACAGTCCTCCTACACCACAGTATATAACCCATCATATCCCTGTAATACAGTCAAACACCACAGTATATAACCCATCATATCCCTGTAGTACAGTCAAACACCACAGTATATAACCCATCATATCCCTGTAATACAGTCCTCCTACACCACAGTATATAACCTATCATATCCCTGTAATACAGTCCTCCTACACCACAGTATATAACCCATCATATCCCTGTAATACAGTCCTCCTACACCACAGTATATAACCCATCATATCCCTGTAATACAGTCCTCCTACACCAGTATATAACCCATCATATCCCTGTAATACAGTCCTCCTACACCACAGTATATAACCCATCATATCCCTGTAATACAGTCCTCCTACACCACAGTATATAACCCATCATATCCCTGTAATACAGTCCTCCTACACCACAGTATATAACCCATCTTATCCCTGTAATACAGTCCTCCTACACCACAGTATATAACCCATCATATCCCTGTAATACAGTCCTCCTACACCACAGTATATAACCCATCATATCCCTGTAATACAGTCCTCCTACACCACAGTATATAACCCATCATATCCCTGTAATACAGTCCTCCTACACCACAGTATATAACCCATCATATCCCTGTAATACAGTCCTCCTACACCACAGTATATAACCCATCATATCCCTGTAATACAGTCCTCCTACACCACAGTATATAACCCATCATATCCCTGTAATACAGTCCTCCTACACCACAGTATATAACCCATCATATCCCTGTAATACAGTCCTCCTACACCACAGTATATAACCCATCATATCCCTGTAATACAGTCCTCCTACACCACAGTATATAACCCATCATATCCCTGTAATACAGTCATCATACACCACAGTATATAACCCATCATATCCCTGTAATACAGTCCTCCTACACCACAGTATATAACCCATCATATCCCTGTAATACAGTCCTCCTACACCACAGTATATAACCCATCATATCCCTGTAATACAGTCCTCCTACACCACAGTATATAACCCATCATATCCCTGTACTCCTCCCATGAACATAATGTAACTCACCCCAGGCAGGTGTATTGCTGAAGCATCATTTTGCTCTTGGCTGTCAGTCGAATGTCCAGAACAGCGGTTGTTACACTTTCCATAGGAACAATACGCACACACACTCTCTTCTTCTTCCAAACAGAGGCCTCTGACACACACACACACACACACACACACACACACACACACACACACACAGTGAGACTATGTCTTGCAGCATTTAAATAAACAGCCATTCAAATGAAAAACGATAGCCCATATAAACAAACCTTTAGGACAACACAAAATCTCTGGTTTAGCTGGCCATTCATTTTCTGAGTACTAAGTTTCTTGAACATTAAGCCCAAATACAAATGCAGAAAGCAATGTTTTTTGTCAGCCTATGTTTCTAATGTTTATATGACAATTTTTATATGATACTAAAAAAAGTTGTACAACCAGTATAAAATAAAAAATTCTCCATTCTAACCGTCCTAATAACACGCTGCACTCATTCAGCACTATCAGCTCTCAGCCAGGGTTAACAGTTTCTACTGATGAGCGAATGCTGAAGTATTCACTTCGCCGTGGTTTTCAGCGGCACCTGACAAGTTTTGGGTCCCATAATCCCTTAATCCACTGTTCGCTTTCATAAAGAAATAAATTAATCCAGGTTTTGTAGGCCCTGCCTGTCGCAGACCAGGCTGTATTAGATAATCCTGCAGTATCAGCTTTTATGTAAATGAAGTGCAGTGAAGGTGTAGTGAAGCTGTCGTGGTGATTTGGGTGGATTTTCCAGAGAAAACCTTACTGGAGTCCATGAACTCGGGAATGTAGTTGTATCCCTGTGGAAGTGTTTCTTTATCAGGAATCACCTTAACATCCGACACCACCATTCCACCAGACAGATCCTAACAGCAGACAGAGCAAGAGAGAATATAACATATGAAATATTAAAATAATCCACAGAGAGAGATTATTGTACCGGCCGCTCTGCGGCAGAATACCTTGCTGTAGCACAGGTAGTATCCAGCCTTCAGGGCGAAGCCTTTGGTGAAGTTTGCGGTGGTTCCGTCTTCAGTCATGCCGATCTGAGCAAACAACACGTATGGCAGGAACATTCATACACACTGACTAGTTATTAGGTACAGTGGGGTCAGAAGGTCTGAGACCCTCTAGAGAAAATGATTCTAGTTTGCGTTCCTTTGGAATTGAACAGGAAGTTGTTCATTACTGAATAACAATTCGAGACAAATGTAGAGATTTTTACACTTTAACATGAATGAATTGCTTAGTGTTCGTCTTCCTTTTGCCTTAATGACAACGAGCACTTCAGCTGCATGAACGCCACACATTAGTGTAAAAGCTTCTGACAAGGAGGGCAAATCCAACAGAGAGCCGTCCGAACACGAGCGGAAAAGATACGACTAAAAGAAAATCGGGCCTTGTCCGACGAAGTCAATTTGCCGGAATATTTCTTCTTCTTGATTGCAAAATTTCCCAGATTTTCAACATGGCTCACATTTTATGTTAATCCCATGCTATAATAACAAATAACCCCAGATTATATTAATTCCAAGCTAAAATAAGAACATTAGAAATAATTACAGGTTAAATTAATCCCATGCTATGATACAATCTGTAGAAATGATGCCAAATTATGTTAATCCCGTGCTATATTACAATCTGTGTAAATAATCCCAGGTTACGTTAATCCCATGCTATGAAGAAAAAAAGGTAACATTTTATCTCCTCATGTGAATTTAATCCCATCCAAAACCGTATTTAAGCACAAGTGAGGAGTTAATCTGGTCAGTGCGGTCAATCTGTCTGCTATAATCCCATCAGACAGTCGAGTTATCAATCCAGTCCTGAAGTTTCTGAATCTGAAGGACAGTTATTTTCAGTCTACTGACAGCATAACTCCTACTGTAGGAGTCAGTGGGGTGGATGGAGGGCTGTTGTCATGGTTACCAGGGTGAAATGGCTGGGGCAGGTGGTACCACTGGAGGCCCAGGCCATGGCAGTGATTGGCCTGCTGGAGGCGCCGGACACAGACATCTGCGAGAGAGAGAGAGAGAGAGAGAGAGAGAGAGAGAGAGAGAGAGACAGACATCAGTCTAGACCGTTTATACCAGAATAACAGCTCCTCCCTTCATCGTCTCAGCATTAACTCCAGATCAGAAAACAGTGTCACACAAACGTCCTAACTGGACTAAACCTCCTAAATCCTGTCCTAACTTCAGGATGAAGCCCAGCAGGGTCCTGACTTCTGTTTAAGGCCCGTTTCTCTGGTTCTACTGTAAAACGCGGCTTTCACTGGGAGATGTTTTTCTTTTCTAACTCTGCGTTTTAAACATCTCAGACGCTGCCAACTCGAACTCCACCGCCCCTCTGATCTCCTTCCTGTGTTAATGTAGATGATGGAGTATTACAGTGATGGTGGAGAATAATGAGGAGGCGGAGCTGAACGGGTGTCTGTTTATTAGGAGGAGGAACGTTAGTGCGCTTGGCTAAAGGAGAAATGGAGACTGAAACTGGGGAGAGGCAACACTGGTAAACTGATAAACAGCAGGGGGCGGTGACTCCGATAAACAGCAGGGGGCGGCGACTCCGATAAACAGCAGGGGGCGGCGACTCCGATAAACAGCAGGGGGCGGCGACTCCGATAAACAGCAGGGGGCGGCGACTCCGATAAACAGCAGGGGGCGGCGACTCCGATAAACAGCAGGGGGCGGCGACTCCGATAAACAGCAGGGGGCGGCGACTCCGATAAACAGCAGGGGGCGGCGACTCCGATAAACAGCAGGGGGCGATCTCACAGCATTCACTACTTACAGTTAATCACACTTTAGTTCTGTTTGACCTTATTAAAGACATAGCAGAAGATGTATATGGTGGTGGTGGTGTGTTAGTGTGTGTTGTGCTGGTCTGAGTGGATCAGACACAGCAGTGCTGCTGGAGTGTTTAAACACCTCAGTGTCGCTGCTGGACTGAGAATAGTCCACCAACCAAAATATCCAGCCAGCAGCGTCCTGTGGGCGGTCCTGTGGGTGGCGACCACTGATGAAGGACTAGAGGATGACCAACACAAACTGCAGCAGCAGATGAGCTGTCAGGTTCTATATAGCAATCAAGAGGCTTCA
This sequence comes from Pygocentrus nattereri, assembly GCF_015220715.1. Lineage (NCBI taxonomy): Eukaryota > Metazoa > Chordata > Actinopteri > Characiformes > Serrasalmidae > Pygocentrus > Pygocentrus nattereri. The sequence continues at coordinate 42,425,961 of NC_051222.1, read as the reverse complement.
ACTATTGTGTCAAACACTCTCGGTGGTATGGGGAACCGTTTTCAAAAAGGTTCTATACAGAACCATTTACAGCATGTTCTCCATCAATCTTAAGAACTCTTACAAGATGAAAAGAACCCTTTAATCATGCAAAGTGTGTTCATTAAGTGTTCATGGTTCCATACAGAACCACTTTCCTTACTAAAGAACCCTTGGAGAACCATCTTTTAAAGAGTGTCATAAAACTCAACCAGTTCATGTAGGAACTTTCTGTGAGGAGCTTTTAGAGGGGGACGTCTGGTTCCTATCACCACCACTGTGAACCAGAGGAGCTACAGCAGTAAGTCTGACTGATCAAACTGGTTTCCACAGCTAAAGCGCCACGGTCAGCATTCCCCTCAGCGGAGAGCGAACACCTGATAGAACCTCCTGCAAACAGCGAGAGTGAAAGTCTCTCCGCAGACCGCAACGTTCCTCAGCTTTTCCGTGCGGAGACAGATTTTCCACCAGCTTTCCCGAAACAGTGAGCCATCGTCCTCCGGCCGGACAAAGAGCCTCTGTGCATTTAACCCGAGTCGTGCAGGTCACACGGTCAGATCCACACCGGATAACATCACACTTCCTCTGCACACTTTAAAACGATGGTTCTTCAAGGGTTCTTAAGCAAAGAAAATGGTTCTATCTAGAGCCTTTTTTAAATGGAGTATATATGGAACCAAAAAGGTTTTTCCATTGTAACAAGCCTGACACTGTGACAATAGAAGAACCCTTATTTGGTGCCAAAAGCCTTAAAGAACCCTTTTCAAAAAGGTTCTATATAGAACCATTTACAGCCCAATCTGAATAATGATTTCATGATGCAAAGAACCCTAAAATCATGGTAAAGGTTCTATGAGTCTTCATGGCTCTATATAGAACCATTTTATTTTTTAATAAAGAACCCTTGAAGAATGATCTTTTTTAGGACTGAAGCTTGACATTGAAACAGAAGAGAACCCTTTCCAAGAAGGTTCTACATCGAACCATATACTGAAGAACACTTTCACAATGCAAAGAACCCTTTAATCACGGAAAGGGTTCTATGAGTGGTCATGATTCTATATAGATCCATTTTCTTTACTAAAGAACTCTTGTAGAACCAAGTTTTTTTAAATGTGTAAGAGACGCTTAGGAAACTTTAAAATCAGTCACTGCCCTGCTGAAAGAAGACCATTAGATCCATTAGGATTCATACCTAATGGTTTTGCTTTCTACTAAGAATTGGCTTGATGGTTACCATTAGAGACCACTAGCTTCCTGTGGAACACCTTTAGATCCTATTAGAAAGTGCATTTAAGTGCATTTAGAATCAGACACTGGTCACCAGTTAAACCATAAGTCCTTTACACTGTGATATCAACCCATTAAAAATGGCAAAACACATTACAGAACCATCAGGAACCAACAGAAGCACTTAATGGTTTTTATGGGTTTTTCCAGCAGGGATGTCGGGATGCCGCGACACCATGTTATAGTTGGAAAATAATGCGATATTGTGGTAACGTGATCAATATCGGCCAGTACTAGACTCTTAAAACAGATGGTTCTCCAAGGGTTCCTGAGTAAAGACAATGGTTCTACCAACCAAAAATCAACCAATCTGAGACTATTCCTCAATGGTTGAGCGAGCATCACAGTGAACTCTCTCTCTCTCTCTCTCTCTCCTACGTACCATGATCTCCACCACAGACTCTTAAAACAGAGAGTTCTCCAGGGGTTCTTTAGTAAAGACAATGGTTCCTATTCAGAACTAGAATTTCATTACATGTTGAAATGGTCCTTCAGATTGACCACATACAGGTGCTGTATATGGTTCTACATTGAACCCTTCTCAAAATGGTTCTATGTAACTTCCCACCAAAAATGGTTCTTCTATTGTGACCACTAGAGGAACCCTTTTTGGTCCTACATAGAACCATATACGACAAGATTGCCATCAACCTTCACATTTCACCATTCAAAGAGCTCTTTAAGCATGTGGCAGTTCTATACAGAACTCGAGGTTCTAAACAGAACCACTCCCTAGAACCACTCTAAAGAACCAGCTTTTTAAGAGGGAACGACAACACAACTTCTTCAGTAGCAGTAAAGGAAAAGGAGAACATCCACCAAAGCAGTGATGGTGCCTCCAACATCTGACGGTCATCAGGTCTTCCAGGTGTTCACCTGCTCACCTGGTCATTAAAGGTGTGCTGGGAGTTCCAGGTGTGCTCAGTGAGCTTAGGTTAAGTAGGTCATGGTCCCATCTCGTCCTAATAGTGTTCAGCTTGTGAAGGAACCACTAAGCCCTCGCTAAAGGCCGCCAGTCCCTGTTCTGTTGCTCTCTGTTTTCCCCGGATGACGCTGTTTATACAGCAGCTAACCTCCCTTTAAAACGGCCTTTTAACGCGGAGTTAATGAAATATGTCGGCAGGAATGTCGGAGCTTAGCCGGCGGGACTCACCGCGTACTCGTGGCTGAATGTTCAGGATCCTCTTCTGGAGCGCTGAGCCTGTAAACTTTCCCCAAAACACGGAAACTTTTCCCGAACAACGAAGAGGAAGTGAGGAGCGTCTCCGGACTACAACTCCCAGCATGCACATCGGTGGAAAAACACGGAAGAGGCAGCCGTGACACACACACACACACACACACACACCCACGCACGCGCACACACACACACACACACACACACACACACACACACACACACACACACACACTCACTGTCTGTCTCTCTCTCTCTCTCTCTCTCTCTTTCTGTCTGTCTCTCTGTCTGTCTGTCTGTCTGTGCCTGAAACTGCACCACCAAGATTTAATAAACCATTTTATGATCAAATTGGAATAATTATAATAAAATAAATTAGTTTTTAACAAGGATAATAATTTGGTTGTTATAGTAATATTGATATATTGATTAACACCAATAACACTGCAGTATATTTAAAATTATATCTAAAGAATATTTGAAGAATATTAACGTATTTATTTATTTTAAAAGAAAACACGCACAGCTCTCCAGGTTCTCAAGTGTTCTCTACATGTCTAGGAAATTCTGTCAGATGATGCAGCAGTGCAGGATCATAATCAAGTCAAATTTATTTGTAGCGCTTTTTACAACGGATGTGGTCACAAAGCAGCTTCACAGAATTCCAGAAAAGACAGAGTTTTAACAGGAATGTAAAACCCCCCGATGAGCAAGCCAGGGGGGACGGTGGCAAGGAGAACCTCCCTCAGAGCTGAGGAAGAAACCTTGGGAGGAACCAGGCTCACCAGGGGGGACCCGTCCTCCTCTGGTCAAACTACCTACAAGTGATTATACTACTAATATTAATAGCAGTAGTATTGGTATTAGGAATAGCTGGGAGTCTATGAGAACATCAGTGTAGGGTGGTCAGCTAGTCCAAGGCAGGTGGTGGCAGCTGGTCTGAAGTGGGTAGCAGGAGGGCTCAGCAGTCAGTCTTACTTCAGTGTCCGGCCGGACATATGGGCAGACGTATACTTGGAAAAACGGCAGGGAGAGGGAATTAGTTTTATTCTATCCGTTTGTACATAAACAGGGAATGTGAACATTTCCAGAGTGTGGCTAACGACTCCGGCAGATCTGACTATGACAGCTTAACTAACAGGAGGGAACCAGAAGGACACACAGACACGGCAGCACTCTGAGACAGTCTGGCATCCCTCCGCTCCACCGTCCACCAACCTGAGTGACCGCGTGCGAGCAGCGGGACGACAGCACCAGCGTCTCAGTTTACTATAATTCCCTGTGTCCATGGACCCCTGGATCTGCTGCCTTTATCTAGGGGGAACATTAGCTACCAAAAGCTGAACTGAACAAGTGAGTTTTCAGCCTAGTCTTAAAGATTGAGACTGTGTCTGAGTCCCGAACAGTTTCTGGAAGATCATTCCAGAGTTTGGGGGCTTTATAAGAAAAAGCTCTTCCCCCAGATGAAACCTTCTGAATTCTGGGGACTATTAATAAGCCAGCGCTCTGGGATCTGAGTGGTCGTGATGGCTCATAATGAGAAATAAGGTCTTGCAGGTATTCAGGAGCGACACCATGTAGGGCTTTATAAGTCAATAAAAGGATTTTATAATCAATACGGAATTTAATAGGCAGCCAATGAAGTGATGATAGCGCTGGACTGATATGATCAGATGTTCTAGTTTTAGTGAGGACCCTGGCTGCGGCGTTTTGGACTAGTTGGAGTTTGTTTAAATTCCTGCTCGTGCATCCTGACAGTAGCGCGTTACAGTAGTCTAGCCTGGAAGTAATAAAGGCGTGTACTAGTGTTTCTGCATCACGCAGGGACAGGGCATTTCTGATCTTGGCGATGTTGTGAAGATGTAGAAAAGCTGTCCTAGTGATGCCGCCTGTGTGTTGATCGAATGATAAATCTGAATCTATTATAACGCCGAGATTTTTTGCTGCTGATCCAGGTGCGGCTGGAAAGTCGGCGAGATTTAAGATTAAATCTGGTGATTTACTTCTGGCTAATTTTGGACCCAGAAGGAGAACCTCTGTTTTGTTACTGTTTAATAGGAGGAAGTTGCGTGACATCCAGCCTTTCACGTCTTTTACACAGTCCTCCATTTTCTTTAACCGGTCATCAGGTTTGGCTGATCTGTACAGTTGAGTATCGTCTGCATAACAATGAAAGTTTACGCCATGGTTACTTATAACGGTGCCTAACGGTAACATGTATAGAGTAAATAATAAAGGTCCTAATATAGAGCCCTGCGGAACTCCAAATCTCACTTTTGAATAACTGGAAGATAAATTATTTACACTGACGAGCTGATAACGTTCTGATAGGTAAGATCTGAACCATGATAGGGCCGTCCCTGTGACTCCAACCATGTTTTCTAACCTTTCTAGCAGAATATTGTGGTTTATTGTATCGAAAGCCGCGCTGAGGTCAAGTAGCACTAAGAGAGATATGTAGCCTTGATCAGAGGCAAGAAGAAGATCATTAGTTATCTTAACTAGAGCCGTCTCAGTGCTGTGGTATGGCCTGAATCCAGACTGAAATTTTTCATATATATGGTTCTTGTGTAGATATGAACTAAGTTGTTGGGCCACAGCCTTTTCTAAGATCTTAGATATAAACGGTAAGTTAGAAACAGGCCTGTAATTAGACAAAACGGTGACATCAAGATTTGGTTTCTTGATCAGAGGTTTGATAACTGCTAGTTTAAAAGCTTTGGTTGTGTTTTGGTTATCAGTCCATCCTTTATAGATTAATTCCTTCAGGACCATCAGCCAACTGTGTTTTGCACACAGAGGAATTAGACCTCTGCATTTAACCCATCCATGCAGTGAAACACCCACAGACATGCACACCAATAAACACATACACACTAGGCGGCAGTGAGCACACTTGCCCGGAGCAGTGGGCAGCCCTATCCACAGCGCCCGGGGAGCAGTTGGGGGTTAGGTGTCTTTAAAACAGCGGCTAAGCAGCAGCTAGAAAGAGAAAGCTGATAATGAAATAAATAAAAAGAATGTAAAACAATAGCTAAAACATTCCAAAGTCCTCTAAAAAGTTAACTAGAACCGAATTAAACAGCGTCAGCATGATTGCAAGTCGTTAAAGACTAAATGTTTAAAATGTTCACGTGACACAGTCAGTAAAGATTTAAAGTTTCCTGTCATATAATGTAAGACGAAAATCCAGATTCCCATTTTAGCCGTTCAACATGAAATGCAAAGAAAAACAATCATTATCTGTACTACACTCTTAAGAAAGGGTTACTTAGTAAAGAAATCGGCTCTATAGAGAACCATCACTCAAAGAACCATTTGCATGCTTAAAAGGTTCTTTGCATGGTTCTTTGGATTGAAAGTGTTGTAAATGGTTCTATATAGCACCAAAAATGGTTGTACTATTATGTATGATGACAAGCTTGTAACAACAGAAGAACCCCTTTTATTTTTGTGAAATAGAAGCATCTAGTAGCAACAGCAGCTCAGCGACGAAGCGGTAGACCACGCAGAGTTCTATATAGGACCAATGTCTACTAAAGAACCTTTGAAGAACCATCTTTTTAAGAGAATATTGTTAATGTTGAGGCCACTGTTCAGCTTCTACTGGTGTCTGAGACCCAGAAGTGAAAAAAACAAGATTATATCAGTGTCACTCCATGCTGGGAACTACATCACATACTCTCTGAGAGGAAACAACAGATTGTTATCAGTCAACAGAAACAAGGAATGTTTCACTTTTGCTTCATGGAAATCACCTGCATTTTTGAAAAGTTACCTGAATTTCCTGTTGTACCACCACAGTTTGACCACTTTAAATCCAGTGTGGGCTTAAAACTACAGCTCAGAAGGGAGAGGAACTACAGCATTACACCACCTCCAGGTAAATGGACAAATCGAATAAGATGAAGAGAATTGCGACAGAATTTGGTCTGATTAGCCTAAAATGATTATATCTGATAATATTTTACTTGCCATAGCCATGTTATGATAAAGCCTTTTTAACTCAGTGAAGAGCGCTGTACATGTTGTATTCGCTAATATCCTCAGACACGCTCACTCATATCCAGATTGTCTATTGTACTGTATTGTTTCTCTACTGTGTTTCAGATGCTGTGCATCTGTGATAACAAACCAAAGGGTGTCAGTGTGTATTATGTCTTATTCTAAACCTTAAAATGAGACCTTTATTTCTTATAGGAGACAAAAACATTTATCAATGACAGAAAATTAGCTTGACCAGGTAATTAATAGTAAGTTTAATACACACACACACACATATATACATATATCAAGTAATTTTGGGTCATTTCTCTTGGTCCATTCATCATGAAATTTACACACAATGTAAAAACAAAATTTTTACTTTGTGTGTACATTTAATTAAAAATGGAAAAAAAGTAAAAGTAAAATGGAGCTACAAGGTTTTGTTCCGATAAGAGCGATATATTCATTTGAAAAGCCATTTGATTTTATTGTATACACACACACACACACATATATATCACAGCTGTCAGAACAAAACCTTGTATCTCCATTTTTTGTGTAAATTTCATGATGAACAGACCAAAAAAACCCCCAACAAAAATGACTTGGAAAGACGTCTGGTTCCACTGACTTACATTGAAAGTAATGCAGGTTTGTTCCTTCTCCTGTAAAGGTACCATTTTGGAGGTGCAAGGTTTTGTTCCGACAGCAGCGAGATATATATGTGTGTGTGTGTGTGTGTGTGTGTGTTGATACTGAATGCAATACATTCACCTATGTTTTGATTTATTTGAAAAGATTCTCCAAACCTGAGCTCAGAGAATGCAAAGAAAACTTAAACCATCATACATGAACATTAATGTGTTTATATGAGACCTGCCAGGAAGGAGCTTTGATTATTGATTAAATCAATGTGTTACAAACACTGGGCTTTATTTACAGAGCATTTTCATTTTATACACTACAAAAGAGAGTTTGCTTTTGTGCTCATGGTTATACAGGTTATTAAAGGTTTGGTTGGAGAAGAAATACAAAAGTCTGGAAAGAAACAATACCTGCTGTTAACGAGTGGCCACGTCATATGACTGCGAGCATGAAGGGAGTTTACCTGTCCTCTTGCGGGTAAATCTGAATTTCTGAGCTTCACAAATATGAGGAACATCCCACTTCCGAAAGCTTTAAAAATCCTCTGTGAGGCTTGGCAGTTTCTGTCTGATGATGGCAGGTTATTAATACACAAACAAAAATGTGTTCTAAGAACGCATCACTACACACAGACAGTTCTTCAAAGGTTCTTCAGTAAAGACAATGGTTCTATATAGAACTATGAGTACTCCAAAAAATCATGTATGCTTAAATGCTTAAAATGGTTCTTCTGACTGATGGAGAATTTGCTGTAAATGGTTCTTTATTGCACCAAAAAGGGTTGTTCTGTTGTTGCAGTGTCAAGTGTGTATACGTAGAAGAACCCTTTTTGGTGCTACACAGAATCCTTTTCAAAAAGGTTGTATATAAAACCATCTACAGCACATTATACATAAATCTGAAGAACCATTTCACCATGCAAAGAACCAATTAAGCATGTAAAGGGTTCTTTCAGAAGCCATGGTTCTATATAGAACAATTTTTCTTATTAAAGAACTCTTGAAGAACCATCTTTTTAAAGAATGTATACAACAAATTTTCCATAAATCTAAAGTTTTGCATGCAAAGAACCATTTAAGCATGTAAATGGTTTGTCAGGTGTTAATGGTTCTACGCATAACCATGGTCTTTACTAAAGAACCCATGGAGAACCATGGAGTGTATGAATCCAATGTAATCCTTCTAGACAAAAACATCACTTGTTTGCATCATTTTTATTGTAATGCTTTGTTAAGCAATCCAAAATTATGATTAACATGCCCCTGAGCCAATCACAATTGTCTCTAAATATTCTTTTTTCAATTAACTGAAGAACAAACTTTGATGAACCTCCTCAAAACAATCTTATTGAAAGTGGCAGCAACAGTAAATCTGAATGATCAGAATAAGAAACAGCGGAAGGTGTTGATGAAGAACTCATGCAATCCTGATAATGTAAAGGGTGGAGCTACTTTATTTCGTTCCTGAAGGTGAAACATTCAAAGAAGCACCATGATGTACATGAGCAGTTGGGCACATCCCAACTCTTTTGAAACAGCGTAATCTGATCAGAAGAACAGGAAAATAGAACTCTTCATCAATATTTCAGCTTTTAATGTATGGAGAAAGAAGCGCTGCACATGATGCCAAGAACACCACATCCACAGTGAAGTATGAGGGTGGGAGCATCATGCAAACAGCACCGGGACTTTCAGGATTCCTGATCTCAACCTTGCTTTCTGTTATGATGTTAAGCACAGCTAATTTGTTCTCCTCGTAGATGACAGATACCTGCTGAGAGGATGGAAGCCTCCACTCCCACTGCATCCCACTGTGTTGATTAAGATTAGGTTACAAATACATTTAACCAGTTGGGACTAAATTTGTAACTTGTGATATATATCAGCTCTTGTACATGTTTTGTTGCAAAGTGCTCGAACAGCCCAAAGAAAAACGTTCTTTATATATTATTTGTACCTCAAAAGTGTACACTTTTTCACTTGCAGTGAAAGAAGTTCCAAAAAGTATTTTGAAGGAGCACAAGGAAAGGCTGAGGGAGAAATTCAAATTTATTCATGAGGGTCACGATAAATTTGAACACAAAACCTCCCTGAACAGGATTTACACAGAACTCTACATCGTAGAGAGACGAAGTGAAAGGAAGGACGCCAAACACAAGATCTGTCAGATTGAACAAGAAACACACACTCCAAATGAGTCGCCCATCAGCTGCAATGACATTTTCAAACATACCCCACGATATGGATTACATGGAGAGACAAAAGACAAAGCTGAAGAGGATCAAGAGAAGGGCATTAGAACTGTGCTGACCAAAGGTATTGCAGGCATTGGAAAAACTGTTTCTGTGCAGAAATTTATCCTTGACTGGGCTGAAGGAAAAGCCAGCCAGGACTTCATGATTGTAATGCCTTTTCGGGAGCTGAATTCTGTCAAAGATGACCAGTACAGTTTGAATGACCTCATATGCATCTTCAACCATGAACTCAAAGATCTGCATGCCGCAGTGTATGAGAAATCTAAAACAGTCTTTGTTCTCGATGGTCTGGATGAATTTCGCTCTCCACTCACTTTCACCCAAAGGTTAGTGTCAGATATCACCAAAACATCACCAGTGGACGGTCTAATAGTGAACCTCATTAAAGGACACATCCTCCCATCTTCTCATATCTGGATAACCTCCCGACCAGCAGCAGCGAGTCAAATCCCCTCTCAGTACATCAACCGTCTGATGGAAGTTCATGGGTTCAGTGACCCTCAGAAAGAGGAGTACTTCAGGAGGAGAATCAGTGACCTGGATCAAGCCAATAAAATCATCTCACATATTAAGAAAGTGAGAAGTTTTCACAGTATGTGTTGCATTCCAATCTTTTGCTGGATCACAGCAACCACTCTTCAAAAAAACCTGGATCGAGGCGATACAGAAATCCCCGCTACTCTGACAGAGTTATACATCTATTTCCTGCTGACTCAGGTGAACGTGAAGAACCAGAAATATGAGATGAGTGGGGAGAAAGATTCAAAGAAACTTCTGGAGGCCAATAGAGAGATGATTCTGAAACTGGCCGAGCTGGCATTCAAACAGCTGATGAAACACAATGTGATATTCTATGAAGAGGACCTGAGAGAGTGTGGCATTGATGTGTCTGAGAGCTCTGTGTACTCAGGGTTCTGCACTGAAATGTTGAAAGAGGAGTCTGTCTTTTACCAAAGGAAGGTCTACTGCTTCACACATTTGAGCTTCCAGGAGTTTCTGGCAGCTTTCTATGTGTTTTACAGCTATGTGAACAAAAACATAGAAACACTGGGTATTTTTCTTGGAGGACTGCAGAGATATCACCCTGATTATATTCCATTACATCTCTTGCTGCAGCATGTCTTACACAAAATCTCTGATGGAGACAGTGGACATCTGGACCTTCTCATCCGTTTCTTGGTGGGCATCTCACTGGAGTCCAATCAGAGACTCTTAGAAGGCCTCTTGACGAAAGTAGCGAGCAGCTCAGAAAGCATCAAGGAAACTATCCAGTTTATCAAAAACAAATTACAGAATACATTAGCGATATTCCCTGCTGAAATATCCATTACTCTGTTCCTCTGCCTGCTTGAAATGAAGGACCACTCTCTTCAGGAGTTCTTAAAGTCAGAGAAATGCTATGAACAGGAACTCTCTGTCGCTTACTGCACAATGAAAGCTTATATGCTTCAGCTGTCAGAGGAGGTGGTGGACGAACTGGACCTGAAGAAAGTCTATACGAAGGACAAGGGTCTAAGGAGGCTGGCTGCAGCTGCTAGGAACTGCAGAAAAGCTCAGTGAGTATTTAAAACAGCACTTGTAATATTTTTTTGCTAAAAGTAAAAAAAGGTAGCATTATTGAGTATGGAGAAAAAGAAAATACTAAAATTGTGCACATACTCCATTGTGAGTTCCCTGGTAAATCCAGAAAAAAAAAACATTTAAAATCAGAGGTACATGGTTTTTCAGATCATGATGTACGTCTTTACATATTGTCACACATGCCCAAAAAGGTCTGAATCAGCATTAGATAGATAGATAGATAGATAGATAGATAGATAGATAGATAGATAGATAGATCCTGAAGGAAATTTAGCAACCAGTTGCAGCCACACAACACTGTAAAATAAACAGTAATAAGGGTGTAGACAATATAACAAAAATAAATATACCAGATCCTCTCTACAGGCAGATATACAAATAGAAAAAAAATAAAACCATCTGTGATAATATATATAAGCTGAGATGAAAGGCAGTCTGGTCGCGCTGATCTGCCAGTAAGAACGGGCTTTCACACGGAGCACACGGGAACGGTTTAAGCTGCGCCAGACTGCTCTTGCTAAAGTCCAGCTGCTACCTCACGCCAACCAAACGTAGCTTAAGTGCTGTTTCAGGCGGTTTCGGGGCTAGTTTCGGTCGAGGGGGCGTGGCAAACCCCCTGACGTACACACTCGCGGCATATAAAGGCAGTGTGGTCGCGCTGATCTCCTAACACGCTAACAGCTGTTTGCAGTTTGCACTCCTATTTACCCGCCCAGTCGCTGAGGCGTCAGCTGTTGGGTGAAGACCTAACTCGGGTAAAGACCTGCGAGTCTACCTGCGCGAGTCCTGCTGCCTCCCAAAATGTGCTTCCAACACATCCCCGTTATCTGCCGTATGCACAGAAGGCGCGCAATAACACACAGGCGCCAGAACCATTCTAACCTAAGGCGACTACGGCAAACCACGCCCACTGCTGCCTCATTCTCAGTTAGGCTGTGGAACTGCCAGTCAGCCGTTAACAAAGCTGACTTTATCGCCTCTTATGCCAATCATTTATCATTACAACTACTGGCTCTGACTGAGACCTGGATTAAACCAGAAAACACTGCTACTCCGGCGGCTCTATCAAACAATTATTCCTTCTCTCATACCTCTCGTCCCTCAGGAAGAGGAGGTGGGACTGGCCTATTGATCGCAAATGGCTTGAAACACACGCCACTGCTACCAACAAACACGTACACCTCTTTTGAGTATCATGCCACGCTGGTTACTACTCCAGCTAAACTTGGCATTATTGTCATCTATCGTCCTCCTGGGCAAATGGGCGAGTTTACAAATGAACTTGATATGCTGCTTTCTTCTATCCCAGATCAAGACTGTCCCATGCTTATTCTAGGTGATATGAACATCCACCTTGACAGTCCGTGCTCCACAGACTTCATATCCCTCATGCACTCTTTCGATCTGGAGCAGGTTCCAAGCCCTCCGACTCATAAAGCTGGTAAAAATCTGGATTTAATTTTTACTCGCAAATGTGACACTGACTCACTAACTGTCACCCCTCTGCACCTCTCGGATCACTATTTCATACAACTCAATGTTTGTATTGAGAAAGAACCAAAAGCTGCTCCAACTACGGTCTCGTTCCGCCGCAATCTTAGAGACCTCTCGGCCGACCAGTACTCCTCACTGGTCACTGATAATATGCCTCCACCAGGCTCTTTTTCATCACTCAATGTAAATGATGCCACTGATGCACTCTGCTCTACGCTAAGCTCATGTCTGGACGACCTCTGTCCCCTAACTACTAGAGTCATGCGCTCAAATAAACCACAGCCATGGCTTAAAAATGATACAGTCAGGGAACTGTGCTCCAGGCTCCGGGCTGCTGAAAGAAAATGGGGGGAAAAACGTATACAGGCAGACCTAAAGAACTACCAACTGCTCCTGGCTTCGTTCTCAACCTGCCTCACTACTGCAAAAGCTGAATTCTATCACAGCAAAATCAACTCTCTCACTGACTCCCGGAAACTATTTGCAACGTTTAATACGTTACTCAATCCTCCACCGCCACCTCCGGCTACCTGCCTTACAGCCGAAGCCCTTGCCTCTTTTTTCACTGGGAAAGTGGCGGCCATAAGCAGCCAGTTCACTGATGCAACGTGTAGCGGTCCTACCACATGCTCTGCTCCTCTGTATCCCTCGACCAAAGGTGCCATCTTCTCCTCATTTACTCCTCTCACTGAGAGCGAGGCACTGACTCTTGTAACATGTAGCTGTCCTACTACATGTCCACTTGATCCGATTCCTACCAACCTACTACAAACCATTGCACCTGCTATCATCCTGCTATCACACACACCATCAATGCCTCCATGACTACTGGTGTGTTTCCAACTATCTTTAAACAAGCCCAAGTCACACCATTGCTTAAAAAGCCTTCCTGCAACCCTGCCCAGGTTGATAACTACAGGCCAGTCTCACTACTACCCTTTCTTTCCAAAACTATAGAAAGAGCAGTCTACAGTCAGGTCTCTGGTTTCCTCTCCCAGAATGACCTCCTGGACCCAAATCAATCAGGTTTTAAAAAAGGGCACTCCACTGAAACGGCTTTTATCTGTGATTGAGGCACTAAAAACTGCCAGAGCTGCAGGACAGTCCTCGGTACTCATTCTGCTGGACCTCTCAGCCGCTTTTGACACAGTCAATCATGAATTTCTCCTATCTACTCTATCAAACATGGGTATCTCAGACAATGCGCTACTATGGTTCAGATCGTACCTCACTGGGCGCTCATTCAAGGTATCGTGGCATGGAGAGCTCTCCTTAGCCCACTCGCTATCCACTGGGGTTCCCCAGGGATCGGTACTGGGACCCCGTCTCTTTTCTATTTACACCACCTCTCTAGGCGGGTTATCCGCTCACATGGCTTCTCGTACCATTGCTATGCTGACGACACCCAGCTCTATCCGTCATTCCCGCCTGATGACCCGTCGATCTCTGTGCGGATATCGCAGTGCCTCTCGGACATATCCGCATGGATGAAGGAACACCACCTTCAACTAAACCTGTCCAAGTCTGAACTTCTGGTTATACCAGCTAAACAATCCATCCAACGCAACTTCACCATAACCATCGACTCACTCTCACTCTCCCCGACAAAGGTTGCTAGGAACCTGGGGGTTATGGTAGATGACCAACTCTCCTTTATGCACCATGTTGCCTCGGTCCTGCCGCTTTGCGCTGTACAACATCAGACAGATACGGCCATTTCTAACACAACAAGCCACCCAACTCTTGGTACAAGTAGTGGTCATCTCACGCCTCGACTACTGCAATGCCATACTGACGGGCCTCCCGGCCTGTGTTGTAAAACCACTGAAGATGGTTCAGAACGCTGCAGCGCGTCTGGTCTTTAACTAACCAAAACGGGCGCATGTCACCCCACTGCTCATTGAGCTCCACTGGTTACCGGTTGCTGCTCGTATCAAATTTAAAACTCTTACGATTGCCTACAAGGTGTTAACAGAGCAGGCTCCTTCCTACCTGCACTCGCTCCTAAAGGCTTACAGCACCGCCCGGCCGCTGCGATCCTCCAATGAACGTCGCTTAGCTTTGCCAAACAGTCACACAAAGCAATCGAGACTCTTCTCATACTTGATTCCCCAATGGCGGAACAAGCTACCTTTCACTGTCAGAGCAGGGGCGTCCCTCGCTATTTTTAAGAAACTCCTGAAGACAGAGCTCTTCAGGGAGCACTTGCTCTAATCGCCTCTTGCAAATCTAACCACTACCAACCTCATCTCCTTCTTGCCCTCCTTCCCTTCTCTACCCCGCTTTTACCCTTTGGCCTCCTTTAAGGCCTGACTATGTTTGTTCTATGTACCACATTATTTGTAAGTCGCTTTGGATAAAAGCGTCTGCTAAATGTAATGTAATGTAATGAAAGATGCAGTGAAATAAGCTGCACTTATTTTTTTTGTCCTGCACTCTGTATTGTAGTTTATTGTATTGTATCTTATTGTTATTGTATTGCATTGAATGGCACAGAGTTCTGCGTTCAACTCTGGTTCTTTTTCTCTTGGTGTCTGCAGTGACATATTTGTTTCTAGCAGTATCTGAGCTCAGGACCGTCTTTTTCTCTAAGCTATTGGTAACTAGCAAAGATACTTTCTCTAGATTGACAAAGCACTTCTTGTAAGTCGCTCTGGATAAGAGCGTCTGCTAAATGCCGTAAATGTAAATAATGACTGTACAAGAAGTTATAGGTAAAGGCATATAATGACCACAGAATGAATAAATATATTTAGATATTGGTACCAAATAAAGTATCTAATGTCCAGATGTGCAAAATACGCAATAAGGTATGCAGAAAGTGCAGTATGTGCAGCACGCTGTATATACGTGCAGATGGACAGAGATTCAGATTCAGTCCTCCTCTCTCTCCACCCTTCTCTGCTGACCCTGCTGGGAAGAGTTGAAGAGCCTGATGGCTCTGGGGACAAAGGACCTCCTGAATCTGTGGGTTGAGCAGCTCTGTGACAGCAACCTGCCACTAAACCTGCTCCTCCTGCCCATGATGATGGTGTGCAGTGGGTGGCTATCATCCTACATAATGGAGAGCAGTTTGTGTGATGTCCTTCTCTCAGCCACCTTGACCACAGAGTCCAGTTCCACACCGACCACTGACCCCGCTCACCTGACCAGCTTGACCAGTTGCATCTTGTCTCTCCTTTTTATGCTTCCTTCCCAGCACACCACAGCATAGAAAAGACAGCTGGTAACCATGGTCTGTTAGAACATCTGCAGGAGCGTCCTACAGATGTTGAAGGACCTCAGCCTCCTCAGGAAGTAGAGCCTGCTTCCTGTACAGGATGTCTGTGTTCGCTGACCAGTCCAACCTGTCATCCAGCTGCAGTCCGGGACACCTGTAGGTCATTACCCTCTCCACTTCAACCCCCTCAATAGAGGCTGGCTGTGTGGATGGCCTATCCCTGCAAAAGTCCACCACCATCACCTTGGTCCTGGCAGTGTTCAGAAGCAGGTTGTTCCCACGGCACCACCAGGGCCTTGAACTCCCCCTCCTGCCCTCCCCTTACACAAGCCACAATGGCATGTATGGCGTCAACAATAAAACTGATGAAGATGTGATGACAGTCATAGAAAATTCGCTCACAACATTGAAAAACATGTCTTTAACCAAGTTTTGACTGGGTTCTCTTCAAGTACTCTTTCAACACACTTGCAAAAGTCAGATTAATCTGCTCATTGAGGGCTGAAGCACAACACACATTACAAATGTTCTTGCTCATCTTGCATGCAATTATATATTTCCACCAGAGAGGTCTTCAAATCCCCAAATCCGACAGTGTTATTTTAAAAAGAGTATAACAAAGAGCCCATCAACCATGAACCCAAGGCTTTCCTTGCTCACTTCTATAACCAATAAGCCTGAAATTGTACTTTGCCTTACTGACTTGTTTATGGCTGCTGAAGCCAGGCAGATTAATTAATAGCTCTGTTATGGAAGTCCACTCTTTATGTTATGGATCTTTTATCCTACTGAGGTTAGTACCAGTTCCAATTTACTACATGTGATCAGTTAATCAAAGGCTTCAGGAAAAATGATAATGGAGCCTAGTGGGCTGAAAGCTTAGGGTAGTAGATCTTCAAGACCAGGGTTTTGCACTTCTGATCTAACCCCTTTAGCCCACAGTTCTGTTATAGTCCTTCAAGGATTTATCTGGAGTGTTATCCAGAATTATGGGAAGCTTTGGTAGAGATGAAAGATCTGTTCAATACAGTATTTCAGTAATTTCCTCCACAGGTTTTCTGGTTCTGATCTCAATGACCAATCCTGTGAAACTCTAGCTCTGGACCTACAGTCAGCAAACTCTCACCTGACAGAGCTGGATGTAAGCAATAATCATCTGCAGGATGTGTGAAGCTGCTCTCTGTTGGGCTGAACAGTCCAAACTGTAAACTGGAAAAAGTTCAGAATTTTCTGTTTGACTTACATGCAGCTTATGTTCTTCTAAACAAAGTGGATAAAAAAGTGTCTTGTCCTTTTCATGCAGCCAGATGGTGATAAAGACTATACATAAATAGTTGATTTTTCACACGATTTTAGTGTCATTTGACTAAATTGTCCTAAAGTGATAATAATCAAATGTATTGTCTGGACTGCCCTGTTACAGACTAGCTGGCTGTCATCTCACTAAAGAGATTTGTGAAACTTTAGCCTCAGCTCTACAAGCAGAAAACTCTCCCTTGAGGGAGTTAGATATGACTAACAACAACCTGCAGGATTCAGGGGTGAAGCTGCTCTCAGATGGACTGAAGATTCTAGGCTGCAAACTGGAGACACTGAGGTCAGTGTTCATTGCTTTGGTATGTGTCTACATTACTATCTGTATGTTACTATACTTCTTGCTAACATTACTTATACCACTTTTTTGTTTTTACTGCTTTTTTGGAATCTAGAGATTTTGAATTTATAATTTTGCACAATCAACCCTTAAGCTCATGTCATTACACTATTGTGCCATTTCTCCTATTTAACTGAATAAGTAAAATGTAATTTTTTTTCATAATAAAATTAGCAGTGAACAACAATCCTGTGTATCCCAGTTTTCTGAACACAACCCTATCAAACATAGTCAGGATGAGGTGGAAAAGATTTTTCCCAGTAAAACTGTGAACCCAAATAAACTATCAAACCCCTTATGTTGTGTTACTTTAACAAATTTCAGATGCTGGCATCTCAACTGGGTTCAAATATTGTAACTGATAAAAGTTACCTGGTTCATTGCTTATTATTTATTTTAAGTAATTTTCTCTTAATAACCCACACTTGTACTTTGTTTTGTTGGTAGCCTAGCTATGTGTAACATCACTGAGAAGTGCTGTCAAGACCTGGCTTCAGTTTTGCAAACACCAAACTCATATCTCAAACAACTGGACCTCAGTAACAATGAACTGCAGGATTCTGGAGTGAAGTTCATTATGGCTGGCCTGAAAAGCCCACACTGCAAACTGGAGATACTCAAGTCAGTGTTTCTGAATTTCAATTGCCTGAATTATGTGAATTGTGTAAAATCCATAAATTATTATGCTTCTTCTTGAGAAACGTGTGAAGTGAAACAAAAATGAAAAATTAAAAGTGTTTATTTAAAAACATGATATCTCCATGAATAAACGAATAAAACTATATGTACACCACTTTTATTTGCAATTTTATAGCTCTTGAATTGTTCTTCTTTCAAATATTTAGAACATCAAATATTTCTTTAAACAGTGAAGCAATAATCTCACTCTCCCTCTTTGATATTCATGACCTTAGGTTGTCTGGTTGCATGATCACAGAGGAAGGCTGCTCTTCTCTGGCTTCAGCTCTGAAATCAAACCCCTTGCACCTGCGAGAGCTGGATCTGAGCTACAATAACCCAGGAGAATCTAGAGAGAAGCTGCTCTCTGCTAGTGGCAAACTGGAGATTCTGAAGTAAGCCACACTTATTCAACAGCTGTCGAAACTCAGCATGGTGCTCAGTCAGAAACACAAACACTAGGATTCTGCTTTCTGCACTGCAACCCTAACAGGAGATGGCAATCGACATAGACTTTGTCAGAAACACAGAATTAATTAAATCAGAAATTTGATTAAGACTATATTTTATTGAAAACTTACTTTGATTTATTATGTCTGCTGTGGAATTCAATTCCACCTTTTATTAGGCAGTCAAGCCTAGGACACACTTTGAAGAAACATTTGACAATGGATTTCTGTAAATTAGCTTTTAAATACAATTCTGTCTCTCTTCTTGTATTTATAACATATGATTTTTCGTTGCTTCAGATGATTTTGAATCAACACAAAATTTTTTTCCCTTATTATTTGAAAATTTGGTCTGAATCCAAAAAGAACCTGAAAATGTCTTTTGCAAAATTGGCTTCAAATTGTGAAATGTGTAAACCGTAACCCTTCTCATGTTTGTGTTTGCTTTAGTGTGGACCACGGAGGAAAAGTCTGCATTAAACCAGGACTGAGAAAATGCAAGTCCTCTCTTACACTGTAAAACATAGCAATTGCATTAACTTAAATCAAATCAAATCAAATCAAATCAAATCAAATCAGATTTATTGTCACATCACAAGAGTACAGGAGTACAGGTGAGTGAAAAACTTGGGTGCAAGTTCCCACTGAATGCAGCGACAGTATTTACAACATGGAGTAGAATGGTGAGAGAAAATAGTAATAATCATAATAATAAGTAGAAGAAGAAGAAGAAGAGAGAAAAAAAAAAAAATATATATATATATATATATATACATACATATAAATTAAAATAAAAATTATATTCATATATATATATATATATATATATATATATATACATATATATAAATATACAATATACAATAAACTAACTTAAACAATATACACAGACATACATTATATACATAATCTTATTGCACTGAATGTTAGGTAAAAAGTCATAAAATATAGATACTGCAATGCTGTGTACATGTGCAATAATCTATGTATGTGTGTGAGTGCGGAGATAGTCCAGTAGGTGACTTAGAGTAACTCAGAGTAACGTGCATGGTAGAGACTGAGTCCGAATGTGCAGTATAAAGTAAAGTAAGTGAAGTGCAGGGTAAAGTGCAGAGTGCATTGAGTTCGTATGGGGTGGCAATGGGGTGGGTAGGGCAGAACACTGTTCTACTGTCTGTTCCACAGTCTGGTCGCCTGGGGGAAGAAGCTGTCTCGGAACCGGTTGGTTCTGGTCTTCAAGCTTCTAAGCCTCCTTCCACTCGGCAGCTGTGAAAACAGGCAGTGGTTTGGGTGGGAGGGGTCCTTCATAATCCTTCTGGATTTCCTCAGGCAGCGACTGATGTATAAATCCAGAAGGTTTGGGAGCTGAAATCCGGTGACGTATTGCGCTGTGCGTACTACCCTCTGCAGGGATTTCCTCTCGAGGGCGGTACAGCTCCTGTACCAGGTGGTGATTTTTTGGGTTTACTTATTTGTTAAAATTACTAAAGCACGTCTGGTAGCACATACAATTTCTTGTATAGTCCTCAGTTACTGAGGTAAATCTAGTATTGATCAGTTCATTTTGATCAGTCCTACAGACTGAAGAGTATTTTGCCGAAAAGCTTCCCAACATTCTTTTTTTTTTTTTCTTGGTTTCTGATAATTAACTAGTATTTTTTAATTAATTAATATAATTGTCTTTGCATAATGTTTGTGTCATAGTAAACTTACAATTAACATGAGGTTTGGGTGTATTTGACATGTTTTGTGTTCAGGTTTATCAGTTCAACCTGGAGCAATAAAAGCTAACAGAATGATAGACACAAATTAAGTTATCACAGTCCTCAGAAAAGGGTGACTCTTAATTAAGCCACTTATTCATTACAATACTGTCAATTTAATATAACGGAGTAGTTTTAATCAATGTTTGAGTGAACCTTACTTGCTGCAGAAGTGTGAATCACTACAAATCATTAAAGTATCTATAACTCATATATGAAGCTTTTCAAGCTTGAACCTGTTGAGTACGTTTAGAGATGTCAACTAATTTAGGTTTATATTGGGAGTTTTTTCTTCTAATCGTTCTTCTCTTGTTGTCAGATGCTCGTAATCTCAGGGTGGACCCAAACACAGTGAACGCAGGACTGACTCTGTCTGAAGAGAACAGAAAAGTCACGTGGGTTGGTCAGAAGAACCTGTATCCTGATCATCCAGACAGATTTGAATCTGTGTGGCAGTTGCTGTTCACAGAGAGTCTGACTGGATGCTGTTACTGGGAGGTGGAGTACAGTGGTGGTGGTAAGGGTGCTACCATAGCAGTGGCTTATAAAAGGATCAGCAGGAGAGGTGACTATAATGAATGCTCATTTGGAAGAAATGGAAACTCTTGGAGTCTTTCGTGCTTTGTAAAAAACTGCTGTGCCTGGCACAACAACATAAGAACCATCATATTTCCACCTTCCAGTGGATTCCGGCCTCAAAGACTGGGAGTTTACCTGGACTGGCCGGCTGGCATTCTGTCCTTCTACAGCCTCTCACCTGATTCAAACATGCTGACTCATGTGCACACCTACCACTCCACATTCACCGAGCCGCTCTATGCCGGGTTTGGGGTCTACACAGCAATCAATATCTCTCTGTCTTTGTGTCAGCTGGACTGAAGCAGTGATATTTAATCTAATGAGAGTCATAAAGCAAGACTAAGCTACATCACCCTAATACAAAAATTCTAATTTAAAGCTCGTCAAACTGGGTATGTTGACTAGCACTTCAGTCAAATTTGATATGAATTTATATTCATTTTTGTAAACAATATTCAAATAACACCCACAACACAAGAAGAGGAAGGACTCTTTCGTCCTCAGAATAGCTGCTTGTGAATCAATGCCAGAACTCTACTGGAAGACTCACTGTAAAATATTAAGTGACCCCTGTTCCCACCTTGGTTCTTTAAGGGTTCTTCAGTAAAGTGAATGGCTCTGCTCAGAACCATTTACATCCTTAAATGTTTATGGTGAAATTCAGACAGATGGAGAATGTGCTGTATATGGTTCTGTATGGCATCACAAAGGGTTCTGTTACTTTGCCATGAACAGTCTTAATCTAGTACAGTTCCATATTAAACCTTTATGAGCAGAAGACACTCCACTTTCATTTAATGCACCTTGGTACCAAAAAAGCAAATGTTAACAAATCAAATACAAAAATACATTCTAAACAATATTTTCACAGCAAAACACAAACAGATGTTTGTATATCTGCATAACAGAACAACATAACAGGAAAATACTGTTGCTTAAATCATACACTCTGGGATGGTTATTTAAAGGTTCTTTAGTAAGTACAGGGAACAGTTCTGTTTAAAACCATCTGCAAGCTTAAATGGTTCTTTGCATTGTGAAATGGTTCATTGATAGAGAATGTGCTGTATATGGTCCTTTGTAGCACCAAAAAGGGTTCTGCTCTAGTTACGATATCAAGTTTAAACAGTAGAAGAACTCTTTTTGGTGCTATACAGAACCCTTTTCCAAAAGGTTCTATATAGAACATGCCACTTTGTATCAATCTGGAGAAACCTTTCAGCATGGAAAGAACCATTTAAGCATGAAATGGTTCTGAGTGTTGAAGTATTGTGAAAATTTCTTGCACTATCACAATAGTTTTGCAGTATCGCCTAGCTCTGATAACCCTAACTTATACACTTAGATACTCCTCCAAGGGTTCTTTAGTAAAGAAAATGGTTCTATATAGAACCATGAACACTCAAAGAACCCTTTCCATGATGAAGGGTTTCTCTGCATGATGAAACGGTTCTACAGCCTGTTCCTACATTGGTTCTTTAGGGGTTCTTAAGTAAAGTGAATGGCTCTGCTCAGAACCATTTACATCCTTAATGGTTATGGTGAAATTGTTCTTCAGATTGGTTGTGCTGTATACGGTCCTATATGGCACCACAAGGGTTCTGTTATTGTTACAATGTCAGGCTTGTAACATGGAACTCTTTTTGGTGCTATACAGAACCCTTTTTCAAAAAGGTTCTATGTGGAACCATCAACAGCACGTTCTCCATTAACCTGAAGAACCTTTCACCATGCAAAGAACCATTTAATCATGAAATGGTTCTGTGAGTGTTCATTTATCATGGAAATTTATATTGTGATAGGACTTCCATATCGCCCAGCTCTAATTACACTAACACACACTTTTAAATGGACGGTTCTTCAAGGGTTCTTTAGTAAAGAAAACAATTCTATACTGAAACATGAACACTCAAAAGAACCCTATGCATGATGAAGGGGTTCTTTGCATGGTGTAATGGTTCTATGCTGTGTTCCCGCCTTGGTTCTTCAATGGCTCTTAAGTACGGTTGAAAACTATCTGCATGTTAAATGGTTCTTTGCACGATGAAATGATTCATTGTTGGAGAATGTGCTGTATATGGTCCTTTATAGCACCAAAAAGGGTTCTGCTGTAGTTATGATGCAAAGTTTGTAACAGTAGAAGAACCCTTTAGGTGCTATACAAAACCCTTTTCAAAAAGGTTCTATATAGAACAGCCCATTCTCCATCAATCTGCAGAAACCTTTCCCCATGCAAAGAACCATTTAAGCATGAAATAGTTCTGAGTGTTTAAGTATTGCCATATCGCCCAGCTCTAATAACACTAACATATACACATAAATAAGGTTCTTCAAGGGTTCTTAAGCAAAGATATTGGCTCTGCATAAAACTTTTTAAAAATGGTTCTATATAGTAACACAGGTTCTTCTATGTTACAATGTCAAGCTTGCAACAACATACAAACCCTGTTTGGTACTATACAGAACCCTGTAACCCTTCCCTGTCAATCGAAACACACTCATGATGCAAAGAACCATTTAATCATGAAAAGGTTCTTTAAGTGCCCATGGTTCTACATAGAACCATTTCCTTTCCTAATGAACACTTGAAGAACCATCCTTTTAGTAATGTTACCCAGTCATTTAAGTCTTAGGCTAAAGAACAGAGCTTCACGTGGCTCGTCCAGAGGTAAACAGTCATGACGACTAACGAACATTAGTCGCTCCCGGTTTCGTCTTCACCAGCATCACAGGAGCAAATATAAAGCTCCAGTGGTTGACAGCTGGGCTCATCACCCACAGTGTGTTCGAGTTCACCATAAAAAGGGACCGGTATTCGGCCAGGTCCACTTCTTTGGTTCATGTCCTCGGATTGTTTAAACTGTTCTCTGGCGCTGCGACCTCCTCCGGTCACTTTGTTCGAAACCCGGAGCGGCTGTGATGGGTCTCCTCTAGTTTTTCGGTACAGAAACATCAGCCTAAATGTTTCTCAGCAGCACGAAATGATGACGAATGTCAAGTTGGACTGACGTAAAAGTCGCATGAATTCCAATCTGGCTGTTCAGACGGAGAAGCATCACCGCAGATCGGATACGGATCGGATTTCAGTACTGCATATGAAAGCGGCTCAAATTAGAATGGAAAATGTCAGATTCAGCGTGTTTATCTGCTCACATTGACACACAGACACACATCTGTGCCTCACATGAGGGGAAAGATCGGGTTTGGGCCACTTCTACTGGTGAGGGAACGCAGCCATAGTTACTCGTTCCTGTGTATTTAGGCTAGTGCACATTCTTTGGTCACTACTTGTTGGCATTTTGAATTAATCTAGTTTCCTCTTCAGAGTGAGTCGTCATGTGGGCATTAAAGTCAAACAACGTTGAGAAATTATGTCCACACTGAAAACAGATGAAAGGCTTCTCTCCGGTGTGAATCAGCTGGTGTATTTTGAACTCTGAGAGAAGTGTGAACCTCATCTTGCACTGGGAGCAGTGATAAAGTCTGCCTCCAGTATGAATCTTGATGTGCTTTTTCAGAGTGTTGGCACTGGTGAAACTCTTCCCACAGTGAGTGCAGGTGAAAGGCTTTTCTCCAGTATGGATCATCATGTGGGTTTTAAGGTAGCTCGACTCTGAAAAGTCTTTTCCACACTTGGAGCAGGCAACGCGCCTTTCTCCAGTATGAATCGCCATGTGGTTTCGAAGGTATCGCTCTGTCGAAAAACCTTTTCCGCACTCAGAGCAGGTAAACGGTCTTCCGGCGGTATGCGAAATCATGTGCTTCTTAAGGTAGTTGGCATCTGAAAACCCCTTTCCGCACTCAGAGCAGGTAAAGGGCTTCTCTCCAGTATGAATCATTATGTGCGTTTTCAGGAGGTTCAGCACTGAGAAACCTTTTCCACACTGAGTGCAGGTAAAAGGCTTCTCCCCAGTATGAGTCCTCACGTGGATTTTAAGGTTGCTTACCTTCGAAAACCGCTTTCCACACTCGGAGCAGAGATATGGCTTTTCTCCAGTGTGAACCATCATGTGCTTTTTAAGGTATTTGGAGCTTGAACAACCTTTCCCGCACTCAGAGCAGGTGAATGGCCTTTCTCCAGTATGAATCCTCATGTGGACTTTATACTGGCTTGATCTCGTGAAACCCTTTCCGCACACCGAGCAGCTAAAAGGCTTTTCTCCGGTGTGAATCATCTTGTGGGTTTTAAGACAGGTTGAACTTGAAAAGCTGTTTCCGCACTCTGAGCAGGTGAAAGGCTTTTCTCTGTGAGTCTTTTCATGACGTCTTAACTGGGCCAAACTTCTGAAACCAAGATCACACATGGAGCACCGATGAGGTTTTCCTTGTTTACTCTCATCTCTGGGATCTTGGTCATCTTTCAGGTTGGAGGTATCAGCATCTCTGACGCTCTGTACCCACTCAGCGTTTAGGTCAGATTTCTGAGCAGCATGTTCTTCATGAAATGGCTTTATTTCCGGTTTATGCTCCTCCTTGATCTCCTCTTGTAATGTTTCTATGGTAGAAAATAGAAACAACAATGTTTACGTAAATAATGTTAAACTGACAGTTAGAAAGCGGTAAAAGACCCAGAGTGTACATGGCAGCGTGTGCTCCAGTGAAAGTATGTCCCCGCTTTATGTTGGGTTTTCATGTATGGCATTTGGTAGAGTATCCAGAGCGACTTACAGTTTGACCATTTTACACAGGTAGGTGAAGGCAGCGTTGGAAACAGATGGACTACAGTCTGTAACTGTAGAGCTACAGAGTGCAGCTATATGGTCAGTGGACGGGGAGTGGAGAAATAAGGTGGATTTAATACTAATTATACTGATAAATATCAACTACACTGTCCCAATTTAACATATCCTAAATTGCTCATCATCCTGACTCTAACTCATATGCCTGTCACCATCAGTCCACTGACCTCTGTCCATCTGCTGGTCTTCAGTCTTCAGTCCAGTCGCCTCCATCACACCGATATCCTCACATTCCTCTTTAACACTGGTCATCTTCTTGTCTTTGCTTTGCAGAGCTCACAGCACTGGTGTGATTGTATCTTCTCTAAACCTTCCAGCAAAGACAACAAACGCTGATGAGGATCTCAGTCTGAGCTGAAGGCCCACAGTGTGAGGTTTTATACTAACAGCGCAGTTAAACTGCTGCATCTCACACACAGAGAACAGCACACATTAACACCAATTCACAGCAGACGGCGTCTCTGTAAGAGCCGTTCACACTGTGTTAATCTAACAGGCATCATCTCAGAAGATCTGAACAGCTAGAAACTCAATTATCTCCACAAATGTGTGTACAAACACCATGGGGTCCAAAAGTCTGAGACCACCAGTGAAAATGGTTCTGTTTTGGACTCATTTCTAAACTAATCTTGGACATACTCGGTTTTCCTAATTTCTTAGTGTTTGTTTACACAGTTTATACAACAGTTAGTTCCAGCCACACGAGCTGATTGGTTGAGAGACATTCTAACTGCGTTGTTATTTCACCATAACATTACGGGTTTTTCACAAACACTGTATTACTCTGTTGAGTTGAGCGCTCAACAGCTCATTACTCTGACAGCTGTAGGAGGCGCTCAAGCCGTCTGAACGTTTTTACTTCTTACTTTGAACACAAACAGAAAATGGACACTGTTAAGATCATATCTGACCGACAGCCGATTTGGTCCAACTCTGAAGACGAGACGACACTAAATTCCCAAACTGTCGTCACCACTGAGCAGCTTCTCAGTTGGCAGCTGTGACAGAAGAACAGCTGAACAACCTGGAATCAGCCAGAAATGAACCCAACACCATTCGCCAAACTAAACGGGCTGTAAGAAGCTTTACAGACCGGCTGGAACAAAACAACATTAATACTGATCTGGAAAAACTGACTAAACTGAGCTGAACCTGATATTGGGTCAGTTTTATGGCTCAGTCTGATTTGGTCAGACTCTTAAGATCAGACACATCTGGCGAATGGTGTTGGGTTCATTTCTGGCTGATTCCAGGTTGTTCAGCTGTTCTTCTGTCACAGCTGCCGACTGAGAAGCTGCTCAGTGGTGACGACAGTTTGGGAATTTAGTGTAAGGAGCTGGAGAACGAACTGCCGGCTGAGCGGCGAGTGGGCAGAGCTCGTTACTCTGACGTAGCAACAAGCTGCTTGTTAAGGAGCTTTAATTAGGAGGAAGGAACTGAACATTAAAACATATTAAAGCCGCGTTCACGGCCAGTTTATTCATTTCTTACTGTATTTATTTAACTGCTGTATTAAAGCAGTAGAGCACTCGAGGAGGGAGTTATCACCAATAACATCACGGCTGTGATGATCTACAGCCACCAGATCACAGCCGGTTTGGTATTTCGGGATAAAACACTCCCTCTTGGGTTCTACTGCTTAAGGTTCCTACCTTTGCCTTTCGTGACAGTGTGCACTGGATCGGCATGGACTCCACTATTTAGAGTAAAATCTTCTGATGAGCAGATCAGATCCACCCGAGAATCATTGGAAAAGATGATATAAACTACATCCAGTCCAGCACCTTCACTTTGAACGGCCAGTCAGCAGTTCTCTGTAAAACACAAGGACCATAAGTTCCTTTAAATACAGTTTTCTCTGGATGGCTGTTCAAACCTTGGTTCTTCAAAGGTTCTTAAATAAAGGGAATGTCCTGTTCAGAACCACTTGCATGCTTAAGTGGTTCTCTGTATGATGAAATTGTTTTTCAGATTGATGGAGAATGTGCTGTAAATGGTTCTACACAGGAATAAAATGGGTTCTCCTATTGTATACAATGTGAAGCTTTTAAAAAGAAAAAAGAAGAACCTTATTTGGTGCTACACAGAACCGCATACAAAAGATTTGCCTTCAATCTGAAGTAACATTTCATCATTCAGAGAACCACTAATGAATACAACTCGTTCTTTGAGAGTTACTTTACTAAAGAACCATCCAAAAACAAAAACCATCTTTATATTTTAAATATAAGCCACTTTGTGGTATTGAGAGTGGCTCACATGGACGACTGCTGCACATTATAACAATATTCACCATAACATCACAGGTTTTTCACAAACACTATCACTCTGCTGAGACGCAGTTGCTAAGCAACGACTCTGACAGCTGTAGGAGATGCTCAAGCCGTTTGAACGTTTTTACTTCTCACTTTGCCACAAACAGAAAACGGACTCTGTTAAGATCACATCTGACCAACAGCCGACTTGGTCCAACTCTGAAGACGAGACGACACTAAATTCCCAAACTGTCATCACCACTGAGCAGCTTTTCAGTCGGCAGCTGTGACAGAAGAACAGCTGAACAACCTGGAATCAGCCAGAAATGAACCCAAAAAGAGAAAACTATGAGTATTAATATAAAATTATAATAAAATAACAGAGATCATATTAAAGAGATAAAGTGTCACCGAAGCTTGGCGTTTTCAGATGTTTATTAAAAGTGAGCTCTGAGCTCGACTGTCCACGTTTGTGAACATTGATGAATGGTCATCTAACATGGATAAGCCTGAGACTGGCGTAAGCTTATGATGAGATTATTTGACTTATTTATAGACCTTATCTGCTTGTTTCAAGTGATCAAGTCAAACGATCTCAATGTAGTGACTTGTTTCAAGTACGTTTCTTACAACAAGCAAAAGCACACTACTAAACAACAGCCACTATAGTGAGAATTCCCCGTAGCAAATCTCATAAAACAAACAAAAAGGCTTAGAAATAACTCAAACTTGGCCAGATTTCTCTTTCCTAGATACCTTATCTGCAGCATAACAGACGTTAAAAAGCGTTTACAGTAAATGCAGGTGTGTTAAATTAGTGCTGCTGGGCTCGGTTCTCCTGTGTTCCAGTAATTACTAATCATGGAGAACTCCACCCAAGAATAAAGGTGAGTTATGAAGGGTGATTATTAATGATTCATGCGCCAAACTGCCATTTAATCTTCCACAGGACAGTGAGACGCCATACAGGGATATTCACTCGAAAGAGGCCCTGGACATCCCGCTGGAACTCCCGTTAGGGTGAAGCAGCTGAACCACACCTACACACCGGTACAAGAATGTAATCGACTGCACAGCATGCGATTCTGGAAGAAGGGGTCCGGGGGTCTCCAGCACCCCCTGTGACCCTCGTCGCTCCGACGCAGGAGCATCTCGGCTTCAGCTCCATACATGGAGAAGCTCATCGCTCGTTGTTTGGTTCAGGTTGATTCACCCTAGAGCGAGTTATTACAGAATATTCGGGGCCTCTTTCGAGTGAATCGCCCTCTACAAATCTGCTTTGTAGGCTTGGCTTAGTTTATTTCGCTACATTTCCACAAACGTACCTCTTCTCGACGGCTTCTCGGCGAATGGAGGAGCAGCTTCGCCTTTGGAGCATACCATCGCTGAACCTGGGGTGGGGCTAATCCTACTGTCTATCGCATATTCTTCCCAATAGGAACATTCCATTACTAAAACGGGTGGGGGTGGGCGTGTCCTATCCTTCACTACATACCATCACTGAAACAGGGGGAGGTGTGGTAACCTACCTTTGACATCATGTTCACGCCTGTAGGAACATACCATCACCGAACAGTGTGGGGGTATCATACCCTACACTGCTGTTCTTTTCTTTGGGATGGATCATGCCATTACTGGGGAAGGGGGTGGGGGATGTTATCCTATTTTTTTCCCCCATTGGGAACATACCATCACTGAATGGGGGGCTAACCTAACTTTGACTGCATGTTCACTTCTGCAGGAACATACCATCACTGAAAAGGGTGGGGGTATCATACCCTACACTTCTGTTCTTTTCTTTGGGAACATACCATCACTGGAGCAAAGAAGGGTATCCTATCCTGCATTTTTTCCCTTTGGAATATATCAGTAAAGCTGGGGGAACCTTTACAACCATCTTAACGTCCACTACGTGTTCTTTACTTTAGGTCAAGGGAGGGGAACTCTGGTGGTGCAGAGCCAGATTCTTGCACAGTTTGGTGAGTTTCCTGCTCTGACACACTCATAGGTCTATTTCCAGGAACACCTGCAAGAGAAGGATGCCAAAAACGGCCTTCTCAGTTGTCATGGTTGCAGCACTTGCGTAACACAAGAGTGTTGAATGTGCCACCATTTCCATTTAAATACACGTTTTGCTACGTTTGTCTGGGCTGAACGCAGCCAAAGTTTGGAAATCACAAAACTTCACAGGACCCGGTCCTCAGTTCCCCACCCTTGTCTTACATACCATCACTGAAACAGTGGGCTTGTATAGTTACTGATATCCTAGCCTCCTCTACATGTTCTATCCTTTAGGAACATACCATCACTGAAACATAGTTATTGATTTCCCAATTCTTTAACAGATTTACATATTTATACAGGTTACCATATACATATATTGTTGTAACTCATTAGCCACGTTTACATGCAGCCTAATAATCCGTTAGATGTCCGACTAATAGCTCGATCGGAATATAATACGCCCATGTTAACACCTCAATCAGAATAGTCTAGTCCAACTGAGGCCATTCAGAATACAATTTCTATCCGATTGAGCGAGGTGGGTAATCCTGCAAATAATCTGTTAAATAGAAGAATAATATCCATGTAAGCGCCTGTATCCGATTACATTCCCTATCAGAAAGTTTAAGTCCGTTCTGCATGTGCGTCGCGTCACAGTGAGAGTTTATACCGGTCAACACGGCGTAGCAGAAACTGGTCTGCAGAGGAGACGAAGTTCATGCTCTGATCTTTAAAAGACGGCGGCGGGACGGACGTCCAGCTTATGTGTCTCAGTTCACGACGTCTTCCTCTCGGCCTTCTTTAATAAGGACATGTGAAGGACGTTTTCCTGAGTCTGACAGCATTTGGAAACAGTTAAAAACACAATCACTGCTCACTGCTGCTCATCTCACTCTGACTGGACTCACGTGATGTTCGCTGTCATGGTAACGTCTACACTAAGCGCTACTCCACACATGCACATCATTTTGCATCTTATTACTTGTAGTGAGCATGTAAAGATTTCCCATCAGATTTTTGAATAGAGTGAGAATAAACACCTCAGCCTGAATCTGTAATCTGATTGTATTCAATTTTGCATGTAAACACAGCCATTGTTTGTAATTGTCATATCCTAAAATTCCTGGGCAAAACAGTTTAAAATGGATCTATAAGGAAACATGCTATATAAATAATGTTTTATTGTTTTTGTTATTATTCATTACAGTCAAACCTCAGTACTGTATCGTTCAGTCCTGAATGTTTACTGGCTGCTCCAATGATTCCAGAACATTCTGGCCTCCATATCGTCCCATCAGTTGCCTTGGCTGTGGCTGTGATTTCAGTAAAGTTTGGGAGCAAAGCCTCAGAGCAGCACCAGGCAGGAATTAATAATCTTTCAACAAAGAGACAGGAAGAGATCAGTCCTATTCTCAGGAAACTGTGCTGAAATCAACTGAAAATCCATTAATGCTCCATAATTGGGCAGTGTGTAGCACTGCAGCCTCAGCAGGAGGGCAAGGGTTCGATTCCCTGGCCAGGTGATCATGGTCCTTTCTGTGCAGAGTTTGCCTGTTTTCCCTTTATGTGCATGGATTTACTTCCACAGTCCAAAACACATGCAATCAGACCAACTGGACATGCTAATTTGCCCCTAAGTGTGACTATGAAGGTGGATGCATGTATCTGCCCAGTGATGGACAGGTGTCCAGGGTGTTTCCAGCCTTCTGTCCAATGAGTGCTGAGAAAGTTGCTGGCCAATCAGAGTGGTAACTAGAATAAGATCATATGACCATTACTGTGGCTGGTAACCTGCAAAATCAGGTCCCAGAATAGCTGTAATGTACAGTAATGATGATCCTAATAATCCTCCACACTGAGAACAGGTAAAAGGCTGTTCTCCAGTATGTGGTGTTTACAGTGAGCTGATGTAAATAATCCCCAAACTGCATGCAGAAGGTTTGTTTCCTTATGATACTTCATAAGATCTTTAAATTTGCTTGTTTAATAACTTCTACACTCAGAGGAGGTGAATGCCATTTTGAATCATGAATCATCATGTGAATTTAAAACAGCACAATTTTGAAGAACCTTTTCCACACTGAGTGCAGGTAAACTTGCCTTTCCCAGTAGGGATCATGAACGGGGTTTTAGAGACTTTTTGCTCCCACACTAAGAAGACATACAAGTTCGACTTGCAATTAAATGTACACCAAGAGATTTGTACTTGGTTTTGAAGGCTTTCTTCCTCCCACATTAGGAAGAGGTACAAGTTTGGTTTCCAGTATGAACCTCTCAGCGTACCTTTAACTATGACTTGTGCAGTTAAAGGTACACCTAGAGATTCATACTGGGTTTTAAAGTCTTTCTTCTTCCCAAATTAAAGTGAGGTACAAGTTTGGTTTCCAGTATGAATTTTGTGGTGTACTTGCGCGAGTTGAAGAAAACTCTCCCCACATTCAGAGCCCTGATTCTGCTTGGGTTTTTGCATGTTTGGACACATGTTTTCTCAGAGCAGCTGCTGTCGTGTAACTGGACCCACACTGAGCGCAGCTAAAAGGCTTTTCTCCGGTATGAATCATCGTGTGAGTTTTAAGGTTGCCATATTCTGCAAAACCTTTTCCGCACTCGGAGCAAGTGAAAGGCTTTTCTCCAGTATGAATCATCATGTGACGTTTATGGTCATGCAACCTAAAGAAACCCTTCCCACACTGAGTGCACACAAAAGGCTTTTCTCCAGTATGAATCATCGTGTGGGACTGAAGGTTGCTGGATCTCGCAAAACTTTTGCCGCACTGAGAGCAGGTGAACGGCCTTTCTCCAGTATGAATCACTGCATGGCTTTTGAGATGGCATGACTTTGAAAAACCTTTTCCACACACCGAGCAGGTAAAAGGCTTTTCTCCAGTATGAATCATCAAGTGGTTTTTCATGCAGGATGACGTCAAAAACCCCTTTCCACACAGAAGGCAGGTAAATGGCTTTTCCCCAGTGTGCAACATCATGTGAACTTTAAGGCTGCCTGATTCAGTAAAACCTTTTCCGCACTCAGAGCAGGTAAACCTTTTTTCTCCGGTGTGAATCATTACGTGTCTTCTAAGGTGGCATGATTTTGCAAAACCTTTCCCGCACTCTGAGCAGGTAAAAGGTTTTTCTCCAGTATGAATCATTATGTGGGCTTTAAGGCTGCCGGACACTGAAAAACCTTTTCCACAATGAGTGCAGGTGAAGGGCTTCTCTCCGGTATGAATCAACATGTGTTTTTTGAGGGTTCGTGAATAGGAGAAACCTTTTCCGCACTCCGAGCAGGTAAAGGGCTTTTTTCCGGTATGAATCATCAGATGGTTTTTAAGGTTTCTTGAGTCAGAAAAGCTTTTTCCACACTCGGAGCAGGAAAACGGCTTTTGCCCAGTATGCGTCATGACGTGGATTTTAAGATATCGTGATCTTGTAAAACCTTTTCCACACTCAGAGCAGGTTACACACTTCTCTCTGCTATGAACCTTCATGTGGATTTCACAGCTGATCTTCCTCCTGAAGGTCTTTCCACAATGAGAACAGGTAAAAGTGTCTTTCCCAATGTGAATCCTTTGGTGTGCATTTAACCATGAAAGTTGTGTGAACGTCTTTCTACATATGGGGCACTTGTAAGGTTTGATTCCTGTATGAAGGTACAGGTGGCTTTTCAGTGCACCTAAAGTGGTGAACCCTGTCCCGCAGTGAGCGCAGATGAAAGGCTTTTCTCCAGTATGAGTCCTCATGTGGGTTTTAAGGCAGCCTGAATCTGAGAACCCTTTTCCGCACTCAGAGCAGGTGAAAGGCTTTTGTGTGTGAGTCTTTTTGTGCTGTCTTAACTGTGGTGAACTGCTGAAAAGACAACCACACTGCGAGCACTGATGATGCTCTTTTCCTGCATGCATGTCCATGTGAAATCTGAGAGATCTCGCAGAGGAGAAGCTCTTCCCACACTCACAGCAGGTGGAAGCCTTTTTTCTAGCGTGAGTCTTTTCATGCCGCCTTAGAGTTGACATGTACTGGAACCTCAGCTCGCAGTGAGAGCACTGATAAGGTCTCTGTTCTTTATGTATGTCCAACTGCTGCTGGTGCTCTTTCAGGTGGGAGGCATCAGCAACACTGAAGCTTGTTTCCTGCTCAGTGTTCAGGTCCGATATCTGTGCGCTAAATTCTTCTGGAAATGGCTTCACATCTGGTTTACATTCCTCTTCGGTGTCTTTAAATAATGGTTCTATGAGGAAAAAAAGAAAAGTTATTGCATTAAAGAATTACCTCTCTGTAAATGTATATAGTATTGGGACGCACCTCTTAATCGCTGAATTCAGATGTTTCATTCAGTCCCATTGCCACAGGTGTATAAAATGAAGCCATGCAGTATGCCTTTACAAACATTTGTGAGCAGCTGCACACAAGCCTTACATCACCAAGCACAAAGCCAAGCATCGGATGGAGGGGTGTAAAGCACCACGTATTGTGCAAAATGTATTTTGTGAAGTGACGAATCAGCTTCTCTATCTGTCAGTCTGATGGACAAGTCTGGAGTTGGCAAATGCCAGGAGAACGTTACCTGAGCCCCAGTGCACAAGGCAGCTCCATAAAGGCCTGGCTGAGTGAGTTTGGTGTGGAAGAACTTGACTGGCCCTGACAGAGCCCTGACCTCAACCCCAGCCAACATCTTTGAGATTAACTAGGACAGAGACTGCGAGCCAGGCCTTCTCGGTCAACATCAGTGTCTGACCTCACAAATGCTCTTTTGGATGAATGGAAAGAAGGTTGCACAGACGACTTGAACAAGCTGGACAAAACCTCATTTTTTTGCTGTTGATTTGTAGTCTCTTGAAATGACTTACATTATGCATTCATCATCACTGCTTGATACCAGCACTATGATTAGTTGAACCCTTGCTCTTCTTTTGTTTTTCAGAAGGCTAAATGCTGCAGCCTCCTGCTGTTATGCTGCCTTCACATGTTGGACATGTAAACAGACAGCAAACCGGATATTTCATTAGGACTATTTCAAGTAACCTCACAGGCATTACCAGATTTTTGCGTAGAGTAACCAATTATACCAGCACACATTGATGTCATGTGTACCTGCTACGCAACAGGCTTACAGGTTGGTAGGTCTGCTGAAGTAATTTAGAAGGTCATTAGGAACGTTCAGCTTTCTCTGGCCTTGGTCGTTTTGACTCTGAACTCTGGTTTTTGGATTCGAAAAGAAACCATGACTGTGAATAAAGTACAGAATATCCTCTTTATTGTGAAGTTCTGAACACTGATATTAGGAAAGCCTCACTGTTTCTAAAGTTCACACTGACCCTCCTTCATCTCCTTGTCTTCTGTCTTCAGTCCAGATGCCTCCATCACACTGACATCCTCACACTCCTCTTTAACAAGGGACATCTTCACATGTGGTCCAGTGAAGTCCACACTGCTGGAGTGAAAATGTCGGGTCAGAGCCTTTTAGGACAGAAAATAGAGAATGAGAACGTTCTCAGTACATCTGATTAGACCTGGGCAGCATTACAATGTTCTGATACTGACACCAATAACAATATATTGATCTTGATTCCTGAATGAAACTTTATTGATGCTTTAAGTTCTAATTAAGTAACTGGAAGTGGGTGTGGCTTAAACTAGAAATGAGTAAGAGGTACCAAAAGTGGGTATATTTACTGACAACTACAGACTAATTAAGAAGTGCAGATGTTAAGATTCAGATTCAGATTCCTTTATTGATCCCAGGGGGAAATTGCAGTTGTTACAGTAGCAGCCATTTATGTAAAAATAAACACTTTACTAATAATTTAAGACCATATAGAGAAGGTGGTGGTGATTGTGATAGTAATATGAAACATTAATTACATGCATACAGAATTCAGGCAGCCAATCAGAAGTCTATAATTTGGAATAAGCTGCTCACTCATTCACAAATGCTGAGGTTGATTACAGAGATGCTAAAATGTGGTATAAAATGATGCTAAATGGTTTGATAGCCAGCAGCGTTGAAGTGATTTGTTAAACTATACAAATACATTTAACTAAAACTTATATAGTTCTGTTTTTCACTACAAGGTGGAGAACTCGGTGGGGCACATGCTGCACTAACACTATCCATCACACTGGCTGTTACGTTATGCAGCTCCATGTTCAAACCAGTGGATTATTTTCATCTCATTCACGTTTAACTCTTAAAATCATTAAATCTCTTAAAAGTAAGAGATTGTTTTAAACCAAAATACTCACTGCCTAAATCTTTATCTAATGGAACAAACTTATTTTCGCTTGTAAAACACAAAAACTCCGAAATAAGTATTTTACTCGCTCACCTTTCATGTGCCAATGTAGAAACTACATTGCCCACAATGCATTGCTGCGACTCGGCTAAGCTGTAACCATTGGAAACGAGTTGCTGGGCTCCGTTAGCTTGTTTGCTTGCGCTTGTGGACAACAGATAAACACAGTAGACATTAAAAAGGTTCCCAGTGAGCAGTAAAGACGCTTATCGAGTCCATTTACTCTCAGAACCGAACCGCTGCTTAGCAAAGCTGCTAGCCTCAGTTAGCCTGATTGCTAGCAGCTGCTAAACTTGGCCAACTTTGGTGAATAAAGCTTATTTAGCTCGTCTATACAGCGATAATTAACGGCACGAGACGAGGCGATTTGCCCTGTTCTCTTACATATTTCGACAGAAAATCATATAAAATAGTTTTATATCCTTCAAAATGTCGTTTTATTTCCTGCAGTTCTGCAGAGAAACGTACCTCGCTTCCCTTAGGATCGTACCATTACTGAGACGGGGGGTCCGCGCGGCTCCTAGGCTGTTCCATGGTTGGACTTTTCTTTGAGAGACGGATGGGGTACAGGCTACTGCAAGGCCCACTCGACCCTCCAGCTCAACAGGGGGCGGTAATGCAGCTTTAGTGGGTCTGACCACCGCCGTTTACCCAGAAAGAAGAAGACGCGCGGTATGTTTCCCTGCAGTGATTAAAACAAAACTCTTCAATTATACTAAACAGCTTTTATGGTTTCTCTTGCGCCTGTGCGAGATAAAGAGGTAATTAAGAGAATTCCATCAAATGTCGCTCTTAAATTAGGTTAATTACCCGCTTGGAACAGATGTCCAAGTTAGCAGTTGCTAGCAAACATGCTAACGTAAACTAGCCGCATTCAGATCAGGGGTCTGCCGGTGTGACAAGGTCCGGCCTGTAGCCCCTCTTCACGCTGTATAGAAGTCTTTTCAAAAAGCCACATAAAACACATGTTCAGATGCATGCACGTGGTTCTTTAAGTGTTCATGATTCTGTGTAGAACCATTGGTTTCTTCTGAAGAACATCTGAAGAACTATTTTTAGTGTAAATACAGAGATAGCGAGTGTATATCAGTCCGCTGGCTTAATAAGGTTGGCACCCCACTAACTGTACGCCTATGCTGCTGCACCATCGGACCACCCAGATTACATTTATCCAGAGCGACTTACAATTGGATGATTTTGCACAAGTAGGCCAAGGTGGTGTTGGGAGTCTTGCCCAAGGACTCTTATTGATGTAGTGTAGGGTGGTTACCCAGGCGGGGGATTGAACCCCGGTCTACAGCGTAGAAGGAAAAGGTGTTACCCACTACACTAACCAACCAGGTTACTGCCCTGCCTACAGTTCTTAACTAGTTCTTAATCTAAAAAAAAATATGACTAGGTCTGATACAAAATGATGTTATTGAAAATGTTGACACTGAGCTGGATTAAAATGATTTAATAAACTAATTCACAAAGTGTAGCTGAAGGAAAGAAGAAAGGAAAAATGAGAATTTTGTCAAATACTCTGCTTAATCACCAGTGGGCTGTCCGGAAAACGCTGAGCAAACTGCCAGTGGACCACCAGCTTTGCCATCAGCAGACCAACGGTGGTCTGCTATCCTGTTGCTATCAGGGACGTTCTCACATTTAGCCATATATGACACATTCTCATGTTTAAGCCTGCAAGTGGTTCTTTAAGTGTTCGTGATTCTGTGTACAACCACTGGTTTCTTCTAAAGAACCCTTGAAGAACCATTTTTAGTGTAAATGCTGGGGCTGACACTGTGCTAGTTTGCTTACAGCTATATAACTGGCTTCTATGATGCTTTGTCATTAAAAAGTCTTTACTAAATGACTTTATAAAGGATAATGGCAGACCTAGATGAAAGGAAAACAAATAAATTGGGCTGTGGGTTGTGAATGAGTGAAGAAAAGGGTTATTTTTTCTAATAGTCTGCTTAACTACCAGTGGACCGTCCAGAAAATGGTGAGTAAAAAAGCCAGTGGGCCATCAGCTTTGTTGTCCTCTTGCTATCTGGGACCCTGTACCTGGAAAGCAGTGAGTTTTTAAAGTTAGTCGATACAAAACGTGACATTCATTGCATGTATATGATTGGATGGTAGTCATGTAGATTCACCATTTTGTTAAAGAGCTTAAAATCAACCAAAATCAAGGAATGCAGGTGCACAAGAAAGATTCATTCAACTGTTCGGAGCCAACCCAGACTGACTAACCCTGTCAAACTTATGGATCACCTGTGTAAGGCAAAGGAAGTTTGCTTATATAGTACCTTTCAGACGCTGCAGTTATTCAAAGTGCTTTACAGATGAGAGTGCAAAGATTTGTTTCTTATTTCTTTTACGTTTACTCCCCAATTTAGTCATATCCAATTTCATCCACTAATTAGGACTCACCTGATCACATGATGCCACCAGTGCTAGGAGGGTAAAACCAAACACAGGCTTCCATCTTACCCACCCAGAGAGAGCAAGGACAACTGTGCTGTCTTTGTGCTAAATTTCCTTTGGGATCAATAAAGTATCTATCTATCTATCTATCTATCTATCTATCTATCTATCTATTGATCGATCGATCGATCGATCGAAATGTGCACTGATAACAAGCTGAGTGGTCTTCAGCCCGGAGGACACAGTGTCCATGATTTCCAAAAATTTTTTCAAACGTTTATCCGTCGAACCGCCGGACACTTTTCCACTTACCCTCAGTCCAATTTAAATGAGCTCAGGCCCAGAGAACGTGGCAGCGTTTCTGGATCCTGTTTATATTTGGGTTCTTCTTTGTGTTTTAGAGTTTAACAGCGTTTGTGGATGCAGTGATGAACTGTGTTCACAGACAGTGGTTTTCAGAAGTGTTTCTGAGCCCATGCAGTGATTTCCACTACAGAATCATGTCTGTTTTTAATGCAGTGCTGCCTGAGGGCCCAAAGATCACGGCCAGCAGATACTGGTGTTCAGCCTCGTCCCTCACAGACAGAGATTTCTCCAGATTCTCTGAGTCTTTAATGATATTCTGCACCGTAGACGATGAAAAGCAGAAGCTCTTTGCTGTTTTATGTTGAGAAACGTTCTTCTTGAATTATTGTATTATTTGATGGTGCAGTCTTTCACAGAATGGTAATCCTCTCCATCTTTACTTCTGAAAGACTCAAACTCTCTGAGATGCATTTATATTCTGTCATTTTACTGACCTGTTGTCAATGAACCACCAGATGTACCCTGTCCAAATGTTTTTGGCATCAAATTCAAAATGGTCAAATATTTTTCAGAAAACTAACAATTTCTCAGTTTCATCATTTGATATGTTGTCTTTGTACTATTTTCAATTAAATATGGGATTTAAATGATTTGCACAATTACATTTTGGTTTATTTACGTTTTGCTGTGTCATGTCACATTCTCTAAACTGCTGCATTTACATGATGCCTGACTGATTATCATTGTGAAATAAAACGCCTTTTCATGTTCTTTCA
Organism: Pygocentrus nattereri; assembly: GCF_015220715.1. Lineage (NCBI taxonomy): Eukaryota > Metazoa > Chordata > Actinopteri > Characiformes > Serrasalmidae > Pygocentrus > Pygocentrus nattereri. The sequence continues at coordinate 42,386,393 of NC_051222.1, read as the reverse complement.
CATAGCCAGTCCGTCAGACTCCGACTCAGCTCTGAGACACATCTGATCTGAGTCTTCTTCTTCTTTTGTCTTTCAGTTACTTTGGGTTGACTAGGCTTATGCGCTCCAGCACAGCGTGTTCTCCAAGACAGGTTTGTAAAAATGTCTTCTGTTAAGGAGGAATTTGAGGATGTCAGTGTCATGGAAGCGTCTGGACTCAAGATGGAAGACAAGGATATGGAAACAGGTCGGTAGTAGAATTCTCTAGCACACCTGACCCAGCGGCTGCTCTCACGAAGCACAATGTCTTGCTTGTCCAGCTACATTTAGAGGAGCTTGACCTATTTGGTGTGGATCAGTCAGATTTGTTCTTTAGTTCAGGTGTAAACGATCCACCTGTACTTGGGTGTGAACTAGACAAACGAACTGGTCCCCCAGTAGTCTCAGGACTTGGTCCACTTCCAAGTGAACGCTGGTCCATTGTCTGTATCCTCTGCCTGTTTTGATTTTGATACCTGGTGCCATTTTTGGCTGAGCATCAGTGACCTGACTGGTCAAATTCAAACTGACAAATTAACCAGTTAACAAACACTTAATTTCTGCATTGACAAATGCAAGTCAGTTCAGTTCAACTGCAACTTCAATCTTCCTCTTCTTCCATGGAAGAGGTAGAAGTAGGAAAATTTATTAAGCACAGTCTGGAAGCAGGAAAGTATACTTTCATAAACATATAGGAACCAGATGTCCATGTCTAAAAAACAAAACAAATGACTCTCTTCATCTGCTTCCCAAGTGTTCGCAGAATCTAGCAAAGCTTTCACAAAGTTTAACAAAGGAAGCAAAGCAAAGTGGAGTGAAGAGTGCCAGGCTGGTCTGGACAGGTGTATTTCCAGGTCATGTCAGAAGAGACTTCTGTGACCGCCTGGACCTGGCAATATAAATAAGCTGCCTGATGTCTGAAACGCTGTACGATACACAGATTTAGTACTACTTTGGTTCATTCACACACTTTCGAAACAGTATGAAACTGTGGAAGCAATCAAAATATGAGCCAGAACTTTACTCTGTTCTGAGTTTTACTCGCAGTACATAAGATGCAGTCTTAAATTGTGCCCTGAATAAGATGCACAACATGGACAAAGGTATTGGGACACACCTCTTAATCATTGAATTCAGGTGTTTCATTCAATCTCATTGGCAAAGGTGTATAAAATCAAGCACCTAGCCATGCAGCCTGCCTTTACACACATTAGTGAAAAAATGGGTTGTTCTAAAGAGCTCTGAATTCGAGTGTGGTGCTGTAGTAGAATGCCACCGGCACACAGGATTGCAATAAGTCAGTTTGCAAAATTTCCTCCCTGATATATATTCCATAATCAACTGTGAGTGGTATAATTGAAAAGTGGATGCGTTTAGGAATCACAGCAACTCAGACACAAAGTGTCAGACCACAAGCAACTGCATGTAAACCTTACATCGCCAACCACAATGCGAAACGTCGGATGGAATGGTGTAAAGTGCTGCCACTGGACTTTGGAGCAGTGGAAATGTATTCTGTGGAGGGACGAATCAGGCTTCTCTAGCGGTCAGTCTGATGGGCGAGTCTGAGTTTGGAGAATGTTACTTGCCTGACTGCACTGTGCTAGCTGTAAAGTTTGGTGGAGGATGGATGATGCTATGGGGTTGTTTTTCAAGGGTTTGTCTAGAACCCTTCCCGTTCCAGGCAAGAGAAATCTTAAAGCTTCAGGACCAAGACATTCTGGACAATTATACACTTCCAACTTTGTGTGAACAGTTTGGGGAAAAACCTTTCCTGTTCTAGCATGACTGAGCCCCAGTGACCAAAGCAGCCCAATAAAGTCATGACTGGGTGAGTTTGGTGTGGAAGAACTTGACTGGCCCTCACAGAACCCTGACCTCAACCCCATCACACACTTTTGGGATGAACTAGAACGGAGATTGTGAGCCAGACCCTCTCGGCCTACATCAGTGTCTGACCTCACAAATGCTGTTCTGGACCAATGGAAAAAAATTCCCATTTTAAAAACTCCAGTAGATGTAATGTGTAGGTGCCCCAATACTTTTGCCCACGTAGTGTACGTAAGTATGGCAGTATCTGTACTTTTTAATAGTTGTTTAAAAACATGTTTTAAGTGATTTCTTCTTTTATAATAGGAATGGTGTTACAAAGAGTCATTAAGGAGGAGTTCAAAGTGGAAGTGCAGCCATTTGAGGAAGTATGTGCTGCACTGAAAACTGACCAAACTACTCAGCATGAAAGAAGCTCCAGTGATTCCTCCCAACAGGAAGATCACCTGAGAGTTCATACTGGAGAAGAAGCTTTCAGCTGTTCACAGTGTGGGAAGAGTTTCACCTCTCAGAGAGCTCTGAAACATCACATGGATGCCCATGAAGGAAAGAGACCTCATCAGTGCTCTCAATGTGAAAAGAGTTTCAGAAGTGCGTCATATTTAAGACAACATGAAAAGATTCATACTGGAGAAAAGTCATTCGCCTGCTCTGAGTGTGGTAAAGGTTTTTCAACCTCAAGAAAACTTGATGTGCACATGACAGTACATACTGGGAAAAAGCCCTTTTCCTGCTCTGAATGTGGAAAAGGTTTTTTAGCATCAAGCTACCTTAAAACCCACATGATGATTCATACAGGAGAAAAGCCTTTCAGCTGCGCCCAATGTGGGAAGACTTTTTTGACCTCAGCGCACTATAAAGTCCACAAGATGAGTCACACTGGAGAAAAGCCTTTTACCTGCTCCGAGTGTGGAAAAAGTTTTTCAATGTCAGGCCACCTTAAAACCCACATGATGATTCACACTGGAGAAAAGCCTTTTACCTGCACTCAGTGTGGGAGGAGTTTTGTATGTTTCGCAGAGTTAAAAGCACACCAAAGGATTCACACTGGAGAAAGGCCTTTTGTCTGTTCTGAGTGTGGAAAGACATTTAGAATAAAGAGAAACTTTAAATTCCACATGATGATTCATACTGGAGAAAAGCCGTGTGCCTGCTCTGAGTGTGGAAAAAGTTTTTCAAACTCAAGCCACCTGAAAGCCCACATCATGATTCATACTGGAGAGAAGCCGTTTACCTGCTCTGAATGTGGGAAGGGGTTTTTAACATCAACTCTCTATAAAACCCACATGATGATTCATACTGGAGTAAAGCCATTTGCCTGCTCTGAGTGTGGGAAAGGTTTTCCAAATGCAAGCCTGCTGAGAAACCACACAATGATTCATACTGGTGAAAAGCCATTCTCCTGTTCCATGTGCGGAAGATGTTTTTGTAAGTCAAGCGATGTTAAAAGACACATGATGATTCATACTGGAGAAAGGCCTTTTGTCTGCTCAGAGTGCGGAAAAGGTTTTTCTAAATCAAGCAACCTTAAGGCACACATGATGACTCATACTGGAGAAAGGCCTTTTACCTGCACTCAGTGTGGGAAGAGTTTTTTTGCATCATCTCACTTTAGGTCCCACATGATGATTCATAGTGGAGACAAGCCTTTTGCCTGCTCTGAGTGTGGAAAAGCTTTCATAATGTCAAGCAGTCTTAAAATCCATATGAGGATTCATACTGGAGAAAAGCCATTTGCCTGTTGTAAGTGTGATAAAAGCTTTTGTAGAGCAAGTGACCTTAAAAGACACATGATGATTCATACTGGAGAGAAGCCGTTTTCCTGCTCAGAGTGCGGGAAAGGTTTCCCAGATGCCACCCGCCTGAAAAAACACATAATGATTCATACTGGTAAAAAGGGTTTTAACTGTTCTCAGTGTGGAAAGACTTACAAGACAAAGAAAGCATTTGACAACCATATGACAGTTCACACATAATAAATCAAGTGCGTTTACATGCCTGCAGAAAATCAGACTGTGTCAGTAACTGGTTCAGTGGGTTTACACTTAATAATCTGATAACTGCTGTAAATCAGACTGTGTCAGTAACTGGTTCAGTGGGTTTACACTTAATAATCTGATAACTGCAGTAAATCAGACTGTGTCAGTAACTGGTTCAGTGGGTTTACACTTAATAATCTGATAACTGCAGAAAATCAGATTGTGTCAGTAACTGGTTCAGCATGTTTACACTTAATAATCTGATAACTGTAGAAAATCAGATTGTGTCAGTAAATGGTTCAGCATGTTTACACTTAATAATCTGATAACTGCAGAAAATCAGATTGTGTCAGTAACTGGTTCAGTGTGTTTTCATGCTCCTGAGTAATCGGATAATGTGAAACTCCAGGCCTACAAGAGCCAGGTAATATTTCTGCTTTACAACCAGCCAATAAACTCTCAGAATAAGACGTGATATAAACATGACGTAAATTGGGCGCTCTCACAGTATTCACAGCTTGCAGTTGTCACAGTTTGGTTTTGTTTGACTTTTATTTTACGTCAGTAACGGCAGCTGTAACACGTTTTAACGTTGTTTTGATTACGTCTTTATGTTTCAGTTGTGTGTGTGTGGTCGGTTGTTAGGAAGCAGACATGACAGCTGATTGTCAACTTTGATCGAGAAGGTTACAATTTCTTAACTGGAGATAAGGTGCTTTAAGATAACATTCCTAAATTAAGATCAGATTTGCTTCTGTAATAAGAATTGAATTTGTGAAAAATCTTATGTTGACCTCTCCGAGCTTAACTCAGGACTGAAAGCAGTAGAAGTTTCAGATCTCTTTGCTGTGTTGTTGTGTCCAGATGACAGTAAATCCAGTCTTGGAGGTGTTTTTGTGCTTTTCAGGAACAGTGATCTTCACACTGCTAAGGTGTGGAGAGAGAGACCCCTGCTGGACAGACAACTTTGGTTTCGTTGTTATTGCTTTTCCTTACAGTTGGAGGGAGCAGAGAGTGAAATAGTAAAATTGTTTGTATGATGTTAAACTTCAGCATTTTATTAAACATCCAGCAAAGCTTGAGTAAAAAGCTTAAGACATATGATAAAACACTGCTTAAAACCCAGTGATTAGACCTGTCTGAGAATTGTGTGGGTGTGGCTAATGAGCAGCTTGATTGACAGCTCTCTGTCAATCAATTCTGGCCTTTTGTTATTACATTGCTGTAACTGCTGGATCTCCTGAACTCTCCTTTGTGATGGAGACACTGGAGAAATAGAGACTACAAGCCCATAACGACAAGCTCTCTGAGTGAAGTACTGGTCTCCTCTCCTCAGCGTGGCCTTCACATGCAGCATAGAGTCTCATACAGGCCCAAAGACTGAAGTCATCCATATGTACTCCTGACCTTTTTCAGAGACTTTAAAAGATCTAAGGACTCACAAAGACTGACTGACGTGAGATGAGAACCTGTCTCATGCTCGTCTACCACCTATTCTAGCCGACGCGGTGGAACCATTCACGTCAAAAACATGAAGAAACACTATTTTAATGTGACGTGGCCCTTTCAGCGCATGTTGGGCCATGAGTAGTATGTTTTTCTTTGCCTTAAGGACCAATCATGGATGTAGTGATGGCTCTGACTTTAATATAGCGAATAAGAAGTGATCCATTTAATTTGCATTGAAGTAAAATCGATTGAGAGCAGAAAGACAAGAGCAGAGATCCTGGAGCTGTTCTGTTATTCCAGTGCTCTGCTTTACTTTCGGTTTCACTTTTGAACTTATTCATGTGAGATGTTCGTTCTCTGTTCGGCTGTAATGCCGAAATGTTTCTCCAGTAAATGTTTAATCTGATTTTAACTTTGAAATCCGCTACCTTGTTTCTTTTATGCTGTGTTGGGAATTGTTGGAATTTTGCAGTAGAGTCAAACTGTACTGAATTACCCAACAATAAAAGCAATAAAATCCAAAAAAGCAGCCTTAACGAGCTGGAAGTCACTAAATACTGTTGATGGTTTTTTTCCCTTTAAATTTATGTACGGAAAACTGAAATATGCTTGACGTTTATCTCAGCTACAGGAGATTCAGCGTACAGCATGAACATACAAAATAAATTTGCAAGTCATTTACCTGCTATTAGTTTAGTAAAACGTCCTTTGAAAATCGACCAACCTTGAAATCTGTTCATTTCTACCGGTGAAAAATGTTTTACCTGTTTTCAGTGTGGAGAGAAATCTTCAACGTTGTCTGACTTTAATATCCACATGAGGATTCATACTGGAGCAGAAACTCAATGGTGGATCAGCATTGGAGATTCAGTAATGAGTAGTACCAATAAAAATACGCTTACCTAAAATAAAGATACAATGACATCATCATCATCATCATCATCATCATCATCATCATTTGTTGTTGTTTTAGGTAAAACTGTACATTTGCTATCGACTCCTAGGCGAAAGAACATGTAGGATATTAGTAACTGTGAACCCCCCTGTTTTCAGAGATGGTACGTTTCTAAAAGAAAGAACGTGTAGAGGAGGTTAGGATATCAGTGACTGTGCAAACCCCCCTGTTTCAGTAATGGTACGTTCCTAAGGGAAGCGAGGTATGTTTCCCAGTTGAACATTAATGAACAAAACGGAGTTTTGAAGTATAAAAACTATTTTATATGATTTTCTGTCGAAATATGTAAGAGAACAGGGCAAATCGCCGCGTGCCGTTAATTATCGCTGTATAGACGAGCTAAATAAGCTTTATTCACCAAAGTTGGCCAAGTTTAGCAGCTGCTAGCAATCAGGCTAACTGAGGCTAGCAGCTTTGCTAAGCAGCGGTTCGGTTCTGAGAGTAAATGGACTCGATAAGCGTCTTTACTGCTCACTGGGAACCTTTTTAATGTCTACTGTGTTTATCTGTTGTCCACAAGCGCAAGCAAACAAGCTAACGGAGCCCAGCAACTCGTTTCCAATGGTTACAGCTGAGCCGAGTCGCAGCAATGCATTGTGGGCAATGTAGTTTCTACATTGGCACATGAAAGGTGAGCGAGTAAAATACTTATTTCGGAGTTTTTGTGTTTTACAAGCGAAAATAAGTTTGTTCCATTAGATAAAGATTTAGGCAGTGAGTATTTTGGTTTAAAACAATCTGTTACTTTTAAGAGATTTAATGATTTTAAGAGTTAAACGTGAATGAGATGAAAATAATCCACTGGTTTGAACATGGAGCTGCATAACGTAACAGCCAGTGTGATGGATAGTGTTAGTGCAGCATGTGCCCCACCGAGTTCTCCACCTTGTAGTGAAAAACAGAACTATATAAGTTTTAGTTAAATGTATTTGTATAGTTTAACAAATCACTTCAACGCTGCTGGCTATCAAACCATTTAGCATCATTTTATACCACATTTTAGCATCTCTGTAATCAACCTCAGCATTTGTGAATGAGTGAGCAGCTTATTCCAAATTATAGACTTCTGATTGGCTGCCTGAATTCTGTATGCATGTAATTAATGTTTCATATTACTATCACAATCACCACCACCTTCTCTATATGGTCTTAAATTATTAGTAAAGTGTTTATTTTTACATAAATGACTGCAACTGTAACAACTGCAATTTCCCCCTGGGATCAATAAAGGAATCTGAATCTGAATCTTAACATCTGCACTTCTTAATTAGTCTGTAGTTGTCAGTAAATATACCCACTTTTGGTACCTCTTACTCATTTCTAGTTTAAGCCACACCCACGTTCAGTTACTTAATTAGAACTTAAAGCATCAATAAAGTTTCATTCAGGAATCAATATCAAGATCAATATATTGTTATTGGTGTCAGTATCAGAACATTGTAATGCTGCCCAGGTCTAATCAGATGTACTGAGAACTTTCTCATTCTCTATTTTCCTAAAAGGCTCTGACCCGACATTTTCACTCCAGCAGTGTGGGCTTCACTGGACCACATGTGAAGATGTCCCTTGTTAAAGAGGAGTGTGAGGATGTCAGTGTGATGGAGGCATCTGGACTGAAGACAGAAGACAAGGAGATGAAGGAGGGTCAGTGTGAACTTTAGAAACAGTGAGGCTTTCCTAATATCAGTGTTCAGAACTTCACAATAAAGAGGATATTCTGTACTTTATTCACAGTCATGGTTTCTTTTCGAATCCAAAAAGCCAGAGTTCAGAGTCAAAACGACCAAGGCCAGAGAAAGCTGAACGTTCCTAATGACCTTCTAAATTACTTCAGCAGACCTACCAACCTGTAAGCCTGTTGCGTAGCAGGTACACATGACATCAGTGTGTGCTGGTATAATTGGTTACTCTACGCAAAAATCTGGTAATGCCTGTGAGGTTACTTGAAATAGTCCTAATGAAATATCCGGTTTGCTGTCTGTTTACATGTCCAACATGTGAAGGCAGCATAACAGCAGGAGGCTGGAGCATGTAGCCTTCTGAAAAACAAAGAGCAAGGGTTCAACTAATCAGCGCTGGTATCAAGCAGTGATGACGAATGCATAATGTAAGTCATTTTAAGAGACTACAAATCAACAGCAAAAAAATGAGGTTTTGTCCTGCTTGTTCAAGTCGTCTGTGCAAGCTTCTTTCCATTCATCCAGAAGAGCATTTGTGAGGTCAGACACTGATGTTGACCGAGAAGGCCTGGCTCGCAGTCTCTGTCCTAGTTAATCTCAAAGATGTTGGCTGGGGTTGAGGTCAGGGCTCTGTCAGGGCCAGTCAAGTTCTTCCACACCAAACTCACTCAGCCAGGCCTTTATGGAGCTGCCTTGTGCACTGGGGCTCAGGTAACGTTCTCCTGGCATTTGCCAACTCCAGACTTGTCCATCAGACTGACAGATAGAGAAGCTGATTCGTCACTTCACAAAATACATTTTGCACAATACGTGGTGCTTTACACCCCTCCATCCGATGCTTGGCTTTGTGCTTGGTGATGTAAGGCTTGTGTGCAGCTGCTCACAAATGTTTGTAAAGGCATACTGCATGGCTTCATTTTATACACCTGTGGCAATGGGACTGAATGAAACATCTGAATTCAGTGATTAAGAGGTGCGTCCCAATACTATATACATTTACAGAGAGGTAATTCTTTAATGCAACAACTTTTCTTTTTTTCCTCATAGAACCATTATTTAAAGACACCGAAGAGGAATGTAAACCAGATGTGAAGCCATTTCCAGAAGAATTTAGCGCACAGATATCGGACCTGAACACTGAGCAGGAAACAAGCTTCAGTGTTGCTGATGCCTCCCACCTGAAAGAGCACCAGCAGCAGTTGGACATACATAAAGAACAGAGACCTTATCAGTGCTCTCACTGCGAGCTGAGGTTCCAGTACATGTCAACTCTAAGGCGGCATGAAAAGACTCACGCTAGAAAAAAGGCTTCCACCTGCTGTGAGTGTGGGAAGAGCTTCTCCTCTGCGAGATCTCTCAGATTTCACATGGACATGCATGCAGGAAAAGAGCATCATCAGTGCTTGCAGTGTGGTTGTCTTTTCAGCAGTTCACCACAGTTAAGACAGCACAAAAAGACTCACACACAAAAGCCTTTCACCTGCTCTGAGTGCGGAAAAGGGTTCTCAGATTCAGGCTGCCTTAAAACCCATATGAGGACTCATACTGGAGAAAAGCCTTTCATCTGCGCTCACTGCGGGACAGGGTTCACCACTTTAGGCGCACTGAAAAGCCACCTGTACCTTCATACAGGAATCAAACCTTACAAGTGCCCCATATGTAGAAAGACGTTCACACAACTTTCATGGTTAAATGCACACCAAAGGATTCACATTGGGAAAGACACTTTTACCTGTTCTCATTGTGGAAAGACCTTCAGGAGGAAGATCAGCTGTGAAATCCACATGAAGGTTCATAGCAGAGAGAAGCGTGTTACCTGCTCTGAGTGTGGAAAAGGTTTTACAAGATCACGATATCTTAAAATCCATGTCATGACGCATACTGGGCAAAAGCCGTTTTCCTGCTCCGAGTGTGGAAAAAGCTTTTCTGACTCAAGAAACCTTAAAAACCATCTGATGATTCATACCGGAAAAAAGCCCTTTACCTGCTCCGAGTGCGGAAAAAGTTTCTCCTATACACGAACCCTCAAAAAACACATGTTGATTCATACCGGAGAGAAGCCCTTCACCTGCACTCATTGTGGAAAAGGTTTTTCAGTGTCTGGCAGCCTTAAAGCCCACATAATGATTCATACTGGAGAAAAACCTTTTACCTGCTCAGAGTGTGGGAAAGGTTTTGCAAAATCATGCCACCTTAGAAGACACGTAATGATTCACACCGGAGAAAAAAGGTTTACCTGCTCTGAGTGCGGAAAAGGTTTTACAGAATCGAGTAACCTTAAAGTTCACATGATGTTGCACACTGGGGAAAAGCCATTTACCTGCCTTCTGTGTGGAAAGGGGTTTTTGACGTCATCCTGCATGAAAAACCACTTGATGATTCATACTGGAGAAAAGCCTTTTACCTGCTCGGTGTGTGGAAAAGGTTTTTCAACGTCATGCCATCTCAAAAGCCATGCAGTGATTCATACTGGAGAAAGGCCGTTCACCTGCTCTCAGTGCGGCAAAAGTTTTGCGAGATCCAGCAACCTTCAGTCCCACATGATGATTCATACTGGAGAAAAGCCTTTTGTGTGCACTTAGTGTGGGAAGGGTTTCTTTAGGTTGCTTGACCATAAACGTCACATGATGATTCATACTGGAGAAAAGCCTTTCACTTGCTCCGAGTGCGGAAAAGGTTTTGCAGAAAATGGCAACCTTATAACTCACATGATGATCCATACCGGAGAAAAGCCTTTTAGCTGCGCTCAGTGTGGGTCCAGTTACACGACAGCAGACGCTCTGAGAAAACATGTGTCCAAACATGCAAAAACCCAAGCAGAATCAGGGCTTTGAATGTGGGGAGAGTTTTCTTCAACTCGCGCAAGTACACCACAAAATTCATACTGGAAACCAAACTTGTACCTCTTCCTAATGTGGGAGGAAGAAAGCCTTTAAAACCCAGTTTATGATCCATACTCTGAGAAAATAGCATTCACCTCATCTGAGTGTGAACAAGCAAGTTTAAAACTAAACTTCTATGTGTAGTTTGGGGCTTTTTTACATCAGCTCACTGTAAACACCACAGAATGATTCATCCTGGAGAACAGCCTTTTACCTGTTCTCAGTGTGGAGGATTATTAGCCTCATCATCATCACTGTGCATTACAGCTATTCTGGGACCTGATTTTGGAGGTTACCAGCTACACTAATGCTCATATGATCTTTTCCTAGTGACCGCTCTGTCACCGGCCAGCAACCTTCTCAGCGAGTCACTCTTAAAAGGTGGATATGACGTCCTAAGGTAGTCGTGGTATAACACTGGGTTGAACTTGGAGGGAAGGTGGCTTGTTGACTGATCTGCTCTCTACCAATCACAGACAGCATTCGAATGTGCATATAGCCAATGGGAAGAGAGAGAGGAAGCCCACGAGGTGCACCATTTCCCTCGGCCTAGTGCGAAACGTAGTAAGAACTTACTTTTGTTCTCCGTCTTTAGTGTTAATATACCCATATAGACATACACAATGTCTGCTTATAAATGCACAAATAAAAGGCGAAAACATTGTGAACATGTACAGCGACATCACAGTGATCAAAGTATAGTGTATAACGTTTCCTCATGAAGTCCTTTCTATCATTTCATCATAATCCTTCCCTTGAAAGAAGCTTCATGAACTAATCTCGTAAAATAATAATAATTACGGCTTCTGTCTATTTTTCTTATTGCTAATTGTCAGCATATCCCAGTTGTGGAGCTTTAATGGATTTCCATGAAATGGATTTAATGGATAATGATGAGTAATTCCTGCCTGGCGCTGCTCTGCTCCTAAACTTTACAGCAGTCCCAGCCACAGAGGAGGCCGCTGATGGGATGATATGGAGGCCAGAATGTCCTGGAATCACTGGAGCAGCCAGTGAACACCCAAGACTGGAGGGTGCAGCAGTGGGTTTTGACTGTAGTGAGTATTAAAACATTATTTATACAGCACTTTTCATTTGAGGAATCTTAGTGCAGCACAGGTACAAATAATGAGCCCCAGCAGTTTATGTATATGGTGTAAACCCACACATGAACCTGTTAGAGGACTGCCCCCCCCCCGTCAGCGATGGTACGGTCCTAAGGAAAGAGGTATGTTTCTCTGTGGAACTGCAGTAAATAAATCGGACTCGGGGTAAATAAAGCCGTTTCATGGCTTCCCTTCTCCCTGTTCAGGGTGAAGAGGCGGTCAGGCGGGTTCTCCCGAGAATCGCCGTTACACTGGGTCGAGTTTTCCTCTTCCGCTGAGGGCGTCTAGCTTAGCAGATGCTAACAGGCTAGCGGAGCGAGCGGGGTTTAGAGCCTCAGTCTGCGGTTATTAAAATATTAAAATAACGGCTTTATTAAAACAACTGCATTTAAACGCGTTCGCCATCACTGTAAACACGCTTTAACGTTTGGTTTGTGTCTGAATAAACGGCTGTTAGCCCGCCGCTCCATATCCATGGTAACCGTTTACCGAGAAGATGTACGCCCGCATAAAGGCATCATGGGTAACGTAGTTTTAAGCCTAAATGTTCCTGAGGCGCTGAGGCAGTTGCCTTCATTCAGCGATTTCAAGTCATTCAGTACACATTTCACCGATTTATGGCATATTTCACTCAATTATTGCCACATTTCACCGATTTATGGCATATTTCACTCAATTATTGCCACATTTCACCGATTTATGGCATATTTCACTCAGTTACTGGCACATTTCACCAATTTATGGCATATTTCACTCAGTTACTGGCATATTTCACTCAGTTACTGCCACATTTCACCAATTTATGGCATATTTCACTCAGTTACTGGCATATTTCACTCAGTTACTGCCACATTTCACCGATTTATGGCATATTTCACTCAGTTACTGCCACATTTCACCGATTTATGGCATATTTCACTCAGTTACTTCCACATTTCACCGATTTATGGCATATTTCACTCAATTACTGCCACATTTCACCGATTTATGGCATATTTCACACAATTACTGCCACATTTCACCGATTTATGGCATATTTCACTTGGTTGCTTGCATATTTCACTGAATTATTGGCAGATTTTATTCAATTACTGGTGTGTTTCACTAAATTATGGCATATTTTACAGAATTACATTTTGCTCAGTTTCTGGCATATTTCACTCAGCTATTGCCGTATTTCTCAATTTCTCACATTTCATTGAATTAGTGGAATATGTCTGTCAGGTTCAACAGTGAGGGGCCACAGCTGATCAGATTCTTCTTCTGCTTTTATTTCTTTTCAGTCACTGTGAATTTTGACCAGGAACTCCAGCACAGTGTGTTTGGTGACGCAGATAAAATGTCCTGTGTTAAAGAGGAGTGTGAGGACGTCAGCGTCATGGAGGCGTCCAGAGTGAAGATAGAAGACGAGGAGGTGGAGACGGGTCAGTGTGGACAGTCTGGATGAGATAGATCTGTGGTTTGAGCACTCGGTGTCCTCCATACAGTACACATTTTTGCTCTAACCTCACTCCCAGTACTCCTGACCCGGCAGCTGCTCTCACAAAGCTCAACCAGCTACGTTTTACGCTTAGTTTTATCTGGATTTTTTGTCCCAGGAAACCTGTGGTCCATGTTTAGCATTGTGCATTATAAACATCATTTGACCAGTCAGGGATGTCCTTCTGTCTGACGTGGACCTCCTGGTCTGTTTGGGTCACTTTTTTTTTCTTCCTGAAAAAACAAAACCATAAAATATAATTTTTCAGCAGAGGAACATGAGAAGCATGTTGTGGTGTTTTACACCATTTAAAAGGACTTCGTGGTTCTGCACAAACTGTTGGGTTTAAGGCTCAAAAACCAATCCAAACAAAGTGCTTGTCTTGTTCGAACAAACCCAGAAAATAGCTCCTGGAGATTAAATGACCAGAATGAACATAAATATTTTCACACACTACAATATAAAGGAGCTATTATTCCAGTAAGCAGTATCACAGTGGCAGCGGCTGCTTTTCTTGTAAGAAGTGCTTCACTTTTTGCATAATTACAGCTGCGTTTGTTGGCCTGAAACTCCAGGAAACGTCCAAATTGAAGTCAGAGCTCCTTTGAATATGAGTGCTGATCTAGAACCTGTTCTTGTCAGTGAGGTGATAGTAAACAGAGCCAGTTTATGAGGAGCCCGACCATTTCCTATTTCCCCTGTTATATCACAAACAGGCCTGCTGAACAGCAGAGGGCGCCCATGAGCAAGTCCTCAATGAATGGGAGCGAATGGAGCTCAACGGCTAAAAATGAGAAGTTAAAATAGTTTCTAATCACTGAAGCAGAACTTTCCTTTAGTTTTAGACAGTAGAAAGATGGATTTCACTAAAAAACAAGGAAAACTCACCTGTGTGTTTCCTTTATTTCTACAGCAAACGGGTTTCAGGCAGCAGAAGGCGGGCTTTACTACTGGAGCAGGATGATTGATGGGCGAGCGGAGCAGCTCATTGGCTGTTTGCGCTCACTGACATCATGAACATACATGAGGCGGTGTTTTAAACTCTTATAACTCGAGTTTAAAAACTCTTAAATATAACAGTGGTGTTCAAAGGTTTTAAGCTGCTCTGTGTTCAGGAACTGATCGCATTCTTTTACATTAAAATGTTTCAGCATTTATGAACTATGATTTTGCTCAAATGCTCCCTATCAACCCATTCATTTTGGAGTCACTCTTGAGCACCCTCTAGCGTTTGAGAAACCTGGAAGACGTTGCAGAGCGGGAATTCTCCTCTCCACAAGTTCTCTGATAATAAATAAGACAGAAGTCTGATCCTAGGTAAGCAGGTTTACTCTGAGAAGCTTTGTGAACGCCAGCAATAAAATGATTTCTTCTTTTATTATAGGAAGGGTTTTACGAGTAGACATTAAAGAGGAGTTCAAACTGGAAGTGAAGCCATTTGAGGAAGTATGTGCTGCACAGAAATCTGCCCAAACTACTCAGCATGAAAGAAGCTCCAGTGATTCCTCCCAACAGGAAGATCACCTGGGAATTCATACTGGAGAAGAAGCTTTCAGCTGTTCCCAGTGTGGAAAGAACTTCACCTCTTGGAGATCTCTGAAACATCACATGGACGTCCATGAAGGAACGAGACCTCATCAGTGCTCTCAGTGCGAGTGGAGCTTCAGAAGTGTATCACATTTAAGAAAACATGAAAAGACTCATACTGGAGAAATGCCTTTCGCCTGTTCTGAGTGCGGGAAAGGTTTTTCAAAGTCAAGTGACCTTAAAATCCACATGAGGATGCACACTGGGGAAAAGCCCTTCTCCTGCTCTGAGTGCGGAAAAGGCTTTTCAGTGCCAAGCTACCTTAAAACTCACAAGATGATTCATACTGGAGAAAAGCCTTTTACCTGCGTCCAGTGTGGGAAGAGCTTCCTGACGTCGGCCCACTATAAAATCCACAAGATGATTCATACCGGTGAAAAGCCTTTTACCTGCTCCGAGTGCGGAAAAGGTTTTTTAATGTCAGGCCACCTTAAAACCCATATGATGATTCATACTGGAGAAAAGCCTTTTACCTGCACTCAGTGTGGGGCGGGTTTCACCACAACAAACGCTTTAGCAGGTCACATGTTCGTACATACAGGAAACAAACCTCATCAGTGTCCACAGTGTGGGAGGAGTTATGTGCGGTTTTCCGAGTTGAAGGTGCACCAGAGGATTCACACTGGAGAAAGACCTTATATCTGTTCTCAGTGCGGGAAGACTTTTCGAATAAAGAGAAACTTCAAATTCCACATGATGATTCATACCGGAGAAAAGCCGTTTTCCTGCTCCGAGTGCGGAAAAGGGTTTTCAAGTGCGAGCCACCTGAAAGCCCACAACATGATTCATACTGGAGAGAAGCCTTTCACCTGCACTCAGTGCGGGAAGAGTTTTTTAACGTCAACACACTATAAAACCCACATGATGATTCATACTGGAGAAAAGCCGTTCACCTGCTCCGGCTGCGGGAAACGTTTTTCCAAATCGAGCGACGCTAAAAGACACATGATGGTTCATAATAGAGAGAAACCTTTTATCTGCTCTGTGTGCGGAAAAGGTTTCTCAAAAACAAGCCACCTTAAAGCCCACATGATGATTCACACGCGGGAACAGCACTTTACCTGCTCTCAGTGCGGCAAGACGTATAAGAGAAAGAAAGCCTTTGACAATCACATGATGGTCCACACATAATGAAGCTTCTGCCTGTAGGCAGTGAGGAGAGAGACTCCCAGCACTGTACAGCATGAGAGTCCACAAAGGAGAAGAGTCTTTGTGGGCTAAGTGGGACTCTCTTAAAAAAGACGGTTCTTCAGTGGGTCTTGTTCTCAACCATTTCAGTTTCACTTTATTTGGATAGTTCACTATTGTCCCTTTTAATATTATCTACAGATGTTCAAATGGTTATCAAACTATCTGGTGAAATGGGGTTAAGGTTAGGATTTGGACCAGGGTTAGGGCTCAGACCAGGATGAGGGTTGGGTTTAGGCTTTGGGCTGAGGTTAAGGTTATTTGGATATTTTGGATATTTGGATAGTCCACTTTGGATACTTTCAAGTTACATTCAACTAAATATCTATTAAATTGACCATAATGTTCTTAACTTTAAACATGGCTGTAATCCTAACCTTAACCTCAACACAAAACCTACACCCAACTCTCACCCTGGCCCGAATCCTGACCTATATAGAGGGCAGCATGGTTGCGCGTGGGTGGCGCTGTCGCCTCACAGCGAGGAGGGCCTTGGTTCGATTCCACCGCCGGGTGACCGGGGTCCTCTCTGTGTGGAGTTTGCATGTTCTCCCCGTGTCTGCGTGGGTTTCCTCCGGGTTCTCCGGTTTCCTCCCACAGTCCAAAGACATGCAGTCAGGCCAATTGGACGTGCTAAATTACCCCTGGGTGTGAGTGATTGTGTATGTCTGTCCAGGCGACCTGTCCAGGGTGTATCCTGCCTTCTGCCTGATGACCACTGGGATAGGCTCCAGCACCCCCGGCTTAGAAAATGGATGGATGAATGGTTCTATATAGAACCATGAACATGTCAACATTTAACCATTAAATGGTTCTCTTTGGGTGTTTGTGGTTCTGTATGGCACCATAGTTTTTACTAAAGAACTCTTGTAGAATCATATTTTTTAAGAGATGGGTTTGGATCTTAAACATGAAATTGTACCTGCTCAGTGATGTGTTTACTTCGGTATTTGTATGAGGAATTTGTAGTCGGGAATAAAAACTAAAATCATGCGTTTTCTAATTTTTAAATACATTTATGATGTTATGACACAAGCAGCTGGTACGGTGATTCACTGTTTAGCTCTTTTTAGCGTTTTCCTCTTGTTTAAATATCAAAAAGTGTTTTCAGCACTGGTCATAATAATTTTCACTGTGTTTAATAATGTCTTACAGCACCGTTCTCACAACAGCCCCATTCCTTAAGAGACGAACAGCTGGGGCAAAACCTCAGCACCACAGCTGGCGTGGGAGGCCGTCCTAACACTAATTGCACTAAAAGCTCAAGTTCATGCATCTCATACAGCAGATTTTTGTATTTTCGACAAAAAGATGAAGAGAAAGAGTGTTTGTCTCCCAGGAGTTGTCGCCCATCACAGGAACTCCTTCACAATGATAGTAGGTCTAATACCAACTGGAGTTGGGATATTCAGGCTTCAGACAAACTCTGTTGAAGGAAGAATACCCTGCTGAAAAACGACCATTAGAACTGAAAACTGTTGGTTTTGCTTTCTAATGGGAATGGGCTCAGTGGTTTCCATTAGAGACTACGAGTTTCCTGTAGGACATCTTTAGATCTCATTAGGAAACCATTAAATGCAACAGG
Source organism: Pygocentrus nattereri (assembly GCF_015220715.1). NCBI lineage: Eukaryota > Metazoa > Chordata > Actinopteri > Characiformes > Serrasalmidae > Pygocentrus > Pygocentrus nattereri. Next base: position 42,368,655 of record NC_051222.1, on the reverse strand, counting down.
AATTAGTCCCAGAATGTCTGTTAAACCATTACAGTCCTTTACACTGTGATTTCAGCCCAACAAGATTAGCCAAACACATTACAAAACTACCAGGAACCAGTGGTGAAGCTCAGCTTCTACTTCCATCATTAGAGATCAACAGTTTTCCATAGGACATCTTTAGATCTCATTAGGAAACCATTAAACGCATCTGGAATTAGTCCCAGAATGTCTGTTAAACCTTTAGAGTCCTTTAAACTGTGATATCAACCCATCAGGAAAACACAAAACACCATTAGTTATTAGCTATTGTGGTTGGATAGTGTAGTGGGTAACACCTCTGCCTTCTACACTGTAGACTGGGGTTCAATCCCCACCTGGGCAAACACCCTACACTACACTACACAGTCCTTGGGCAAGACTCCTAACACTGCCTTGGCCTACCTATGTACAATGAACAAATTGTAAGTCGCTCTGGATAAGAGCGTTAGCCAAATGCCAGAAATGTAAATGTAGCTATTGGACAGGACCAGGAACCGGCAGGAACCAATGGCTTCTATGATTTTCTTCAGCAGGTACCTGGGCAGTGAAGAGCTGGTAGGCAAGCTAGAAGTGTGCTGACTTCCCAGCTGTAGACCTGACGCTGTAGATGGAAAACCAGGCCTGGCTTATCTTTTACCAGTTGGGTTCACTAAAGCAGAATTTGTGCACCATCATTTTAGGCTAGTCATTGTGGGCTTCCTCCCATCTTACTGATGGCATGTTCCCTGGTGGAGAGCAGTGTTTTTCTGTAGAATAGGAAAAAGATTGCAGTCTCTGATTAACAGTTGCTAGCAAACAGCATAGCTTAGCTCAACACTGTACTCATAAAGCCGCTGTAACCATTGCCGTAGCACTTTCTAATGTGTATTATCAGTGTTTGCCGCGATGTTTAAGAATGTAAAGTGCGTTATGAATCAATACTGTTTAGGTTTAGGACCCCACATTTCAGCAATGGTATATTCCTAAGGCAAACGGGATAACAGTGACTGTGTGGACACCCCTGTTTCAGTGATGGTACGTTCCTAAGGGAAGCGAGGTGTGCGTCTTTGTGGGACTGTAATAAATAAAACAGATTTATATCATTTATCGTAGATTAATGTGAAATAAAACGGCAGTTTATCGCGCACTAGGCAGCCTTTCCTCAGCGAAGCTGTGCAGGCTTTGCGGTCGCTAGCAAACAGGCTAACGTAGCTTAGCCTGTCTGTTTTGGTTCTAAAAAGAAATTAAGCGTTCATGAAATGTAAGTATGTATCACTACCCGACACCTTTTAATGTCTGTCGTGTTTATGTACAGCGTTTACAACATTAATAGGCGATGAAACGTGTTAGCAATCAATGAATGATTTTTCCGTTCGGTTTCCACGGCTACGGTTCACGCCTAGGTGCAGCAATGCATCATGGGAAATGTAGTTTTAACGCTGAAACGTGAATGGAAGATCAAACCGTTTTCTCTTGGACAGAGTGCTTGTCTGCTACGTCCTGTCTGTCATTTATCTGCAATATTATGTAGATAGATGGTCTATTTTTTGTTTATCTTAAACTGTGTAAAACATGGGTTAAATATGTGTGTTTAATGCGTTTAAAAAGGAATCAATGTTTTTAAAACACTTTGGTATGTACTGCAAACGTACCTCCCGTGTTAAAAATCTAGATTTATTTTTCTGTATAGGTAGATTTAAGCAACAATTATTCCATTCTCAAGTGTTTATTTAGGACTTATAAATTATTCTGATTTTTCATTTGGATTCCCCCAACTTGCTTCACCCTCTGCCGATAAGTGAGCTGTGGGAGTTCTGTCCTTATTTATGAAGGTTTGCCAACTTCGTTTGTTTGTGTTCTGTCATAGAAAGTATTCACTCTGGAAGATACAGCGCAATGTCATGTGTTAAAGAGGAATGTGAGGACATAAGCGTCATGGAAGTGTCTGAACTGAAGACTGAAGACGAGGAGGTGAAGGAAGGTCAGTATGTGCATCAGGGGCCAAAACATCTTAAATTTTGGACAGTGACTATTCCAGAATAACAGCTCCTCCCTTCATCATCTCATCATTAACTCCAGATCAGAAAACAGCATCACACAAACATCCTAACTAGACTAAACCTCCTAAATCCTGTCCTAACTTTAGGATGAACCCCAACAGGGTCCTACCTTATGTTTAAGGTCCGTTTCTCTGGTTTTTAGGCGGCTGAGTCAGGCAGCGTAGTTCGCTACATGGACGTATTTTATTCAGATTGAGCTATTATCCAAGCCCAACATATCGTTCAGAAACGATCCAAACCGTATTTAGTCTGAAAGGAAAACGTTTCCAGCTCTACTGTTGTGTTGGAGACCCATGTTTGATGTCTTAAGGCCGTTTTCACACTTTTCCCGAATGCCTGAGTCTGCACCCAGGACTGATTCTAGGTGTGTTTGGGGGCGGGGCTCCGAACCGTTGATCGATTGCACAGTTCCATATGTCACTTTTCTGCATGCAGGTCTGCAGAACGGTCAGCAGCTTCATCCATTTGCTGCTTTTTATTATTTGGATACAAACACACAATAGTGAAAGACAGAGCTTTCTGTCCACAACCGTCCTCAGTTCCCAATGATGACACTCAAAAAGGGAAGTGACGTAATAAGCAGTCACGTTACAAAATGAACCGATCACCCAGCCCCACTTGCGGCGCCGGGAGGCAGATAGCTTCCACATGCGCACCGGGACACTACCGAGGTTTCTGGATGTGAATCCATTTGGGAGAACTAAAGATTGGTTTTCTGGACCACTCCTGGGCTCAAAACAGCCTTCACACTAGGACTGACAAATGAATTGTAAATTTTAAAGAGTGCAATTTTCAATTGCAAGAGCAGCGATTTTAAAAAAATTATAGTCTACATCAAAAACACTCTCAAATTTTAACTGGGGAAATTTAACCTAGTAACACAGACCTACTGCTCAACTGCCTATAGATAAGGTAGACCAATCGGAGACAGCCAAACCTCCACGTGTTGTGACATCACAACCACAACTTACTGGATGTCTGGCACAATACATTCAGGGGACTCAAGCCAGAAAAGGTCAATATTCTGGCCTTCTTGGCAAAAAACACCTGAACCTCAATTTATAGATTAAGATAATCACAATTTAAATCACATTCGCAATGTTAGTGAGAAAAATCACAATTAGATATTTTCCCCAAATCCATTTCCTCAAATTCAATTCATTCGTTCATTGATGCTTAATCAAATGAAACGAACTCGCAGAGCAAGTGGCCTTAAATGTGCTTATACAGACTGTTCACTGAGTCTAGAACCATAGTTTTTATCTCACTACCGTTCATGAGCTTCTTTTCTTCTTTTTATTACAGAAGCCATATTACAAGAAGATATCAAAGAGGAGTATAAAGTGGAAGTGAAGCCATTTCAGGAAGAATCTGGCCTAAAGATGGAGCAAGAGACAAGCTCCAGAGATGCCCTCGACCCGAACGATCACCTGAGAATACATACTGTAGAAGAACCTGCAGAAAAGCCGTTCAGCTGCTCTGAGTGTGGAAAAGGTTTCACAACGTCGCAGTACCTTAAAACCCACATGAGAATTCATACTGGAGAAAGGCCTTTCACCTGCACTCAGTGTGGGAAGAGTTTGTTTAATTTAACTCACCTCAAAACCCACATGATGATTCATACTGGAGAAAAGCCGTACACCTGCTCCGAGTGCGGAAAAAGTTTTACTCAGTCAACCCACCTTAAAACCCACATGATGATGCACACCGGCGAAAAGCCTTTTACGTGCGCTCAGTGCGGGAAAGGTTTTACAAACTCAAGCCATCTTAAAACCCACATGAGGATTCATACCGGAGAGAGGCCATTCACCTGCAGTCAGTGTGGAAAGAGCTTTTTGACATCCACCCACTTCCGAAGCCACATGATGATTCATACCGGAGAAAAGCCGTTCACCTGCTCCAAGTGCGGGAAAGGTTTTTCGGAGTCAAGCAACCTGAAGACCCACATGATGATTCATACCGGAGAGAAGCCGTTCATCTGCTCCCAGTGCGGAAAAGGCTTTTCAGCATCGAGATACCTCAAAACTCACATGATGATTCATACCGGAGAAAAGCGTTTCCCCTGCTCTGAGTGCGGACAGGGTTTTTCAAAATCGAAATACCTCAAAACCCACATGAAGATTCATACCGGAGAAAATCCTCTTACCTGCACTCGGTGTGAGGAGAGTTTTTTGACGTCGGCCACCTATAAAAGCCACATGACTATTCACACCGGAGAGAAGCCTTTCACCTGCTCTGAGTGCGGGAAAAGTTTTTCAGGTTCCAAAAATCTTAAAAACCACATGATGATTCATACCGTAGGGAAGCCGTTCACCTGCTACCTGTGTGGGAAAGGCTTTTCAACGTCGCGGTACGTTAAACTCCACATGAAGGTTCACACTGGAGAAAAGCGGTTCATCTGCGCTCAGTGCGGGAAAGGTTTTTCAAAATCAAGGTACCTTAAAACGCACATGATGATTCATACTGGTGAAAACCCACTGACCTGCACTCATTGCGGGAAGAGCTGCACCACCACGAATGCTCTGAAAAGGCACATGACCGTTCATAAAAAACACAAACCTCATCCGTGCTCTCACTGCGAGGAGAGCTTCACACATCTCTCGGAGTTAAAAGTACACCTGCTGATTCACACCGGAGAAAAGCCCTTCGTCTGTTTTCAGTGTGGAGAGAAATCGTCAACATTAGCAGACTTTAATATCCACATGATGATTCATACTGGAGACGAAACTGTGGACTAAGTGGTGCATTAATTCAAGAGCTTTTAAATGCTAATCAGGTGTCAAATAAAAGCACGCCTGCCCAAACTACAGACTGTGGACACTTATTTTGTTGTCATAAATAATACAACATTGTCATAATTAATAATAATAATAATAATAACAATAACAACAACAACAATAATAATAGTGACGTTGTTCTTTTTCAAACCACACAGGAACTTCAGTTTGTCTTTTTCTCAGAAAAGCTACAGCACAACTATTTTTTGAAACCCTTAGAGTGGCTCACAAAACTAATGTTTGAAACTGTGCTAAAAGGTGAAAAATGTGGCTGAGATTTCAGTGATGGTACATTCCTAAGGGAAAGAATGTGTAGAGAAAGTTAGGTTACAGGTAGGGTCTCGGTGACTGTGAGGGTATCAGTAGGGTCTCGGTGACTGTGAGGGTATCAGTAGGGTCTCGGTGACTGTGAGGGTATCAGTAGGGTCTCGGTGACTGAGGGTATCAGTAGGGTATCGGTGACTGTGAGGGTATCAGTAGGGTATCGGTGACTGTGAAGGTATCAGTAGGGTATCGGTGACTGTGAAGGTATCAGTAGGGTATCGGTAACTGAGGGTATCAGTAGGGTATCGGTGACTGTGAAGGGTATCAGTAGGGTATCGGTGACTGTGAGGGTATCAGTACGGTATCGGTAACTGAGGGTATCAGTAGGGTATCGGTGACTGTGAAGGTATCAGTAGGGTATCGGTAACTGTATCTAATGACTAAGGAGTGTATTTTACCCAACTCCAGAGGGATGCCAAACGATATAAATTATCCTTATTGATGGTGAGGATCATATGAACCCCCCAACAGTGAGTGCAGTAATGATCTAGATAGGCTAATGTTACGTCCTCATTAACTCCTGGGCTTTTTCTGAGCTGGTGTCAGGCTATAGTGTCCGTTCTTTTTAGTGATTTCAGAATTTTCAAGCCCACGTTGTTTACAAACAGATATGCAGCTCAGCCACTGGCTGATTTCACTCGGTTATTGGCTCATTTCGCCAGTAGGTTTTAGCAAACACTGCCAGGAAACTAACACTGCACTGTAATAAACCCCGCCGACTTTTATAGTAGATCACCTGTGGCTTGAATTTTACACTAAAAGCACAGTCGATCTAAAGTCTTTGATGCAAACAGACATTGCTGATTGTCTTAATGTTACCAGCCTAGTCACTTCATAACTTCATCTCGTAGCTTTTAGCTGAAGAACAGTGAATTTATGAAGAGTTAGTCAGCTGATATAAAACCTGATTAATCCACTAAACAATGTTATTCTATGAAATCTAAACCATTAGATCTATGAAGTAAGCTTAATGTGGATGTTTATCCACACTCTCACTGCAGTGCTTCTTATCTAGGGCTGCATCCTAATAGTTAAATAAAACTTTGTTTTGAATCAGGTTTCCATGATTTTGCTTTGATCTTTGATCTTGTTAGTCATGTTAATCCACTTACAAGTGAGTTGTTGTACTTAATGAGTCAGCCATGAAAAGTGGATTCATTCAGTTAGTCAAAACTAACTGTCAAAGTGGTGGATCAGCCATAAGATGCTGCATCACAACATCACATGGTGGATTTCAGTCTTTCACACAGCAGGTCAGTCAGATAGAGGCTCAACACTGAGAGACCACAGCTGATCAGATTCCTCTTCTTTTATGTTTTTCAGTCACAGAATTTTGACCAGGCTTATGCACTAGAGCAAAACAGATCAGTAAAGATGTCCTGTGTTAAAGTGGAATGTGAGGATATCAGCGTCATGCTCGTGTCTGGAGTGAAGACTGAAGATGAGGAAGTAGAGAAAGGTCAGTGTGGATTCACAAAACATCAGTGTCTGGCATCACAAATGCTTTTTTATTGCCTATGGATTTAGAATGGGATGTCATAAAAGCTCCTGTAGGTGTGACGTTGACTTATGAATCTCTAAATCCACAGGCATTAATGTGGACTTAGTATGGACCCCCTTTGCAGCTCTAACAGCTTCCACTCTTCTGAGAAGCTTACTAGAAGATGTGTCTGTGAGAGTTTGTGTCCATTCATCCAGAAGAGCATTTGTGAGAGACACTGATGTAGGACGAGAGGATCTGGCTCACAATCTCTGTTCTAGTTCATCCCAAAGGTGTGTGATGGGGTTGAGGTCAGGATTCTGTGAGGATCAGTCAAGTTCTTCCACACTAAACTCACCCAATCCAGCCTTTATGGAGCTTCTTTGTGCACTGGGGCTCAGTCATGCTGGAACAGGAAAGGTTCTTCCCCAAACTGTTCCACAAAATTGGAAACAAACAATTGTCCAAAATGTCTTGGTGCTGAAGCTTTAAGATTCCCTTCACTGGAACTAAAGGTTCTAGACCAACCCCTGAATACAACCCCATATCGTCATCCCTCCTCCATTAAACTTTACAGCTGGCACAGTGCAGTCAGGCAGGTAACGTTCTCCTGGCATTTGCCAAACCCAGACTCGTCTATCAGACTGACAGATAGCGAAGCTGATTGGTCACTCCACACTGTTTACACTGCTCCATAGTCCAGTGGTGGTGCTTTACTCCACTCTATCTGATGCTTGGCATTGTGCTTGAAGATGTAAGGCTTGTATGAAGCTTCTCAGTCATGCAAACCCTGCCATGAAGCTCCTACGCAGTTTCTGTGCTGATGTTGTTGCCAGAGGAGGTCTGAACCCTGCAGTTATTGATCAGCAGAGCGTTGGAGACTTTTATGCTTTATGCTCCTCAGAACCTGGCAACCCGCTCTGTAACTTTATGTGGAGTTGCTATGGTTCCTAAACACTTCCACTTTTCCATAATACCACTCACAGTTAATCATGGAAAATCTAGGAGGGAAGAAATTTTATGAATGACTTGTCGGAACTGTGGCATCCTGTTACAGCACCCATCTTGAATTCAGTGAGCTCTTTAGAAGGACACATTCTTTCATAAATGTTTGTGCTTGACTTTATATACTTGTGGCAATGGGACTGAATGAAACACTTTAATTCAGTGAGTAAGAGAAGTCCATATACTTCATATACACAGCATAGTCAGCATCATTCTATCCTGACCTTTATTCCCAGAACACAGTACAGTCTTACATGTGGCCTAAATAAGTTACAGTAGTTTTTTTTTAATTTAAAATACTAGATTTCAGAAATAAGACATATATTGTTGGTGAATTACATTTGACTTGATGGCTTAGAAAGCTGCCTGTACAGAGTGCTCATGAGATATAGAAATAGCTGGTATTTTAATAATATTTCAAGTGTTTTTAAATACAATTTATTTTCTTCTTTTATTATAGGAACAGTTTTAAAAGAAGACATTAAAGAGGAGTTCAAAGTGGAAGTGAAGCCATTTGAGGAAGAATGTGCTGCACAGAAAACTGACCAAACTACTCAGCATGAAAGAAGCTCCAGTGATTCCTCCCAACAGGAAGATCACCTGAGAGTTCATACTGGAGAAGAAGCTTTCAGCTGTTCACAGTGTGGGAAGAGCTTCACCTCTCAGAGAGCTATGAAACATCACATGGACGCCCATGAAGGAAAGAGACCTCATCAGTGCTCTCAATGTGAAAAGAGTTTCAGAAGTGCGTCATATTTAAGACAACATGAAATAATTCATACTGGAGCCTGCACCCAGTGTGGGAGAAGTTTTGTATGTTTCGCATAGTTAAAAGCACACCAAAGGATTCACACTGGAGAAAGGCCTTTGTCTGTTCTGAGTGTGGAAAAACATTTAGAATAAGAAGAAACTTGACATTCCACCTGATGATTCATACTGGAGAAAAGGACTTTACCTCCTCTCAGTGTGACAAGACGTATAAGAGGAAGAAAGCCTTTGACAATCACATGATGGTTCACACATAATGAAGCTTCTACCTGTAATTAGTGTGGAGAGAGACTCCCAGCCCTGTCCAGCATGAGGGTCCAAAACAGAGAAGAATCTTTGGATTAAGTGGTAGAGAAGGGCTTGATCATGGACACTCTGAAATTGTCATATTACCACTTATATATTCGGTTCAGAGTTTGCCTTTTTAATCAGGTATCTGTATGAGGAAATGTGTGTTTTGGAATAAGTCATGTTTTATCATGTTATTTTTGAAGAAATATTTGACTACAAAAACAAAAATATCTGTATGTAAAAATTGAAACTGCAGCCTTACGAAGATGTGATGCTGCTCTACATCATGCTGGTTTTATTGTTTTCCTTCTTGATATCTTTGCTGTATTAAATTCTGTGTGAAATTCAGTTTTTTTGTAATGTTTACTATACAGTAAAATTGGATGTTGCATCCAAGTCTGGGTAAGGTTCTTCTTTTGTCGTGAGAAGCAAGAAGCAAAATACAGGGGGTCCTGGGAGTAAATTTGCCATCCATTCCCTGCTGAAGAAAACCCACGTAAACCATTAAGTGTTTCTGCTGGTTCCTATTGGCCTGTAATGTGTTTTGGCTTTTTAAAATTTGTTGATATCACAACGCAAAGGTTCTTAATGGTTTAAATGGTGATGAGTGGCTGATCCTAAATTCATTTGATGGTGTCCTATTGGAATCCATAGGTGTAGGACACTGGTGGTTTCTACTGAAAAACACTATTAGATTTCAGTCCTAAATGTTTCAGTAGGGCAGTAAAAGACTGAGCGTCTGGTCAGTCTTTTAGTCTTAAAATCTACATTACCCATAATGCACTGTTGCGAGCGTCCCTCTTCCATTCAAAGTGTTGCCATGGATACCTGTTAGGAAGGGCCAAAGGAAAGTTAACCCTTTCAATACCAAACAGTATTTTAAACACACAGAAATCTACTTTAAAGTACTTTACCAGTAATCGAAAAAGCGCAGTTTCCTCAGTGGGGTGCCAACCTTTTCAAGTGTCAGACCGATTTATGCTCACTGTTAGGGTAACTAGACTAAATCTTGTCCTAACTTTAGGATGAACCCCAGCAGGGTCCTGACTCCTGTTTAAGGCCCGTTTCTCTGGTTCTGAGGCGGCTGAGTCAGGCAGCGTAGTTCACTACCAGCATAATTAGCTCCATTTATTTCTACTGTAAAACACGGCTTTCACTGGGAGATGTTTTTCTCTTCTAACTCTGCGTTTTAAACATCTCAGACGCTGCCGACTCGAACTCCACCGCCCCTCTGATCACCTTCCTGTGTTAATGTAGATGATGGAGTTTTACAGTGATGGTGGGGAATAATGAGGAGGCGGAGCTGAACGTGTGTCTGTTTATTAGGAGGAGTACGTCAGCGTGCTCGGCTGAAGGCATCAGCATACTTCTTGCGAGCTTACAAGCTCACATACTGTCTGAACAAGAAGCTGGCAAATACAAAGTAAACATCCGCCTGGTTAATATTGTGAGCCTAAATATAAGATTACCTATATGTTTTGGTGCTTCCTACTAGTTAGTAGTACCAAATAACAGACTTACATTCAACTTACTTCTAGAGTTCAGTCAGCTGCCATGTGCACTACACTGGCCACTGCGGTTGTTCATTTTTTCTGCAATTCCATCATATTGTTTGCTGAAGCCAGGCAAGCGTCTCTGCAAGAACTACACTGAGACATTGAAGTTTTTGGGAAATGGAGACTGAAACTGGGAAGTGGTGACACTCTGATAAACAGCGAGGGGCACTTTCACATTATTCACAACTTGTAGTTCACCACACTGTAGTTGTGTTTTGACCTTACAATTACATACTATACAATATAGCTAGCTCACTATACAATACAAATTTAACTACAACAGTACCTACACAATAGACATAACTACAACTATAACTACATAGTAGAAATATTACTATATTTGTACCTACATAATATAAATACATATACCATAAACATATATACAAAAAAGCATCACATCTTTATAAGCCTGCTTTTGAAATTTTTACATTCAGATCTTTATTTTTTGATGTTTTAAAAACCCTCCAAAAACACTAAAAAGCTTTTCTTAATGTGTTCCAACATCCCAGCAGTCCAATATTTCTTAATAAATATATTTCTTATAAATTACAAGCTAATGCATGACTTCAAATTCTACACTACACATTTCCTTATATAAGACTCTTTATTCAGAGCAATGCTGCTGTAATACATGCAGAATGTGGTTTTACACTGTCTAGCTGAAATAATCAAGGCCTTCCCTGAAAAAGACATCATCTGGACGGCAGCAGAAGTTGCTAAAACATGTATATATATATCATTCAGTATTAATGGCACCTTCACAGACGAGCTTGTCACCCATGCCATGTACAGTAATGCCCGCTAAACAATCATGAATACTGGCTTTAGAACTGTGCTCTGCTAACAAGCTAACAAAAAGGAATTTCAAATGTTGATTCGTCGGACCGCAGGACACTTTTCCCCTTCCCCTCAGTCCATTTTAAATGAGCTCAGGCCCAGAGAAGGTGGCAGCGTTTCTGGATCCTGTTTATATTTGGTTTCTTCTTTGTGTTTTAGAGTTTAACAGCATTTGTGGATGCAGTGATGAACTGTGTTCACAGACAGTGGTTTTCAGAAGTGTTTCTGAGCCCATGCAGTGATTTCCACTACAAAATCATGTCTGTTTTTAATGCAGTGCTGCCTGAGGGCCCAAAGATCACGGCCAGCAGATTTCAGCCTCGTCCCTCACAGACAGATATTTCTCCAGATTCTCTGAGTCTTAAATGATATTCTGCACCGTAGACGATGAAAAGCAGAAGCTCTTTGCTAATTTAAGTTGCGAAACGTTCTTCTTGAATTGTTGCTCTATTTGATGGTGCCGTCATTCACAGAGTGGTGAACCTCCTCTTTACTTCTGAAAGACTCCGCCTCTCTGAGAC